>NW_019174291.1:3834464-3838429 GCF_002260705.1 Seriola dumerili | reverse complement strand
TGAAGTATTTTTGCTCTTTTGTCTGATGATGATCAAACTGTTATGAAAATGTGATGCAGATAAAACAGTTAAAGTTAATGTCAGACTGTTTCTGCTGCAGAGAGGAGAGAAAGAAAAGAGGAGAGAAGTAGTTGATGTCTGATGAGTCAGTCTGACTGAAATGTTTGAAAATTATAAATCAAATTTATAATCATGGGAAATATCCAACAGATGAGCAGACTCTTTACAAACAATTTTAGCTCTTGTTCCATCATCTCCCAGCGACAATTGCTTTATATTTCTTCTTTCTTAGGCTTTGTTCAGCCATTTTAGCCATTTAACTTTAAACTTAGATGCTTTTCTGGTTTGTACATTTTGTAATTTTTTTTTATTAGTTATGTGCTGTTTGTTCAACCATTTTATGCTATTCAAACCTCCAGCTTAAAATTTCTGCTTTTAATCTTCAGCAATTGCTTGAGCTACTTTAGCATTGCTTCAGCAGTTGCTTCAGCTTCTTCAGCAATCTCATTCAGCTCTCAGCTTTCAACACGCATTTTCAGCAGGAAATGCATTCTTCTAGGTATATCTTATATCTCTTTCTATGGTCTCTAACTACTCCTTCAATACTTTATGTCCTACAAAAACGTTCAATTATCAAATGTTCCGGCTTTGCTGTAGTATTTATAAAACTTTTTGATACTATTACAATTTTTAAATATTGAAGTTTTATGATGTGCACATTCAAATGAGGGAGACCATGATTCAAATCCTTGAAATCTTCAGCCTCTTTTAACTTTAACTACCTCAGCATACCTTCAGCTACAGACAGCTCAACATTAAACTGTAGACAAGCCTTTCAGCATTAAGCTTGATTCAACTTTTGATATCATCAAGAGTTTTTATTATCTATCAGTTTTAGTTTTAAGCTTTCTTCTGATCTATTTATATATGGTATGTATATTGCACGAATGTTCGTGCTAGAGTGGATGACATCATCCCTAGAGTGGGAGAAGCTTCAAAGAACTCCTCTGAAAAAATTCTGTTTAACTCGTCATCACGGCCACATATTTCAATCTTCACCAAAGGTCTGGGTGCCGGTCATGGTCGTCTCATGGTCCTGATAGGTGTTACCGTTTTTTCACAGATAGCCAGTTGTTTGAGAGGCTCGCCGAGCCAATATCACACTCAGATCTGTGTCAGTTCTGTGTCTTCCAGCTAGACACAGGAGTTCGAAACTAGCACATAAGAGGCTCTTTGAGCTCTGTGATGTTTTAAACACAGCCACAAACACACACACACACACACACACACACACCACACACACACAACACACACACACACAAAAAAGGCGAGTGCTAAAACATAGTATCCAGGCAGAAATGAATATAACTGATTCTTATTGGCTAATTAGACTCATTACTTATCTCCTTATTACTCTCAAGTATGAGAGCATGTATGTGTTGTGTTCATGTCACATGTTCCTCTGAGCTCTGTCTTCCAGCTGCAACACAGATAAACAATATAAACAGAGTATATTTTAACTGTTATATGTAAAGTATAAATAAGTGTAAAATTTAAAGTAAAGTATATATAGTACATTATTTTTTAAAATCTTAGCAGCTTAAAGTCTGAAAATACTTGAAATGCTATATAAATATATCTTAAGTTTAATGAGAATATCATTTCAATGTTTTCTTTTCTTCTTTACTTGAATGATGTAATATTATAAAAAAAATTCCTCCTCTCACTCACCCTGATGGATTCCTGGATCTTGGTTGTTTCATCCTGGACAGTGCTCTGCTATCCCAGTCTCTGCCTCCCTCGCTCCGCTTAGTGTACAGTCACAGGGTGCAAGACGGATGACACCCTCCATGCACTGTGAGGAGCTTCCTTGCTTGATATCAGTGGTCTCTCTCTCCACTTTGGCCATCTTATTATACCAGCAGGGTATCTGATGACTTCAGGGCGATGTATATTGGCTCAGACCTTGTTCTTCCGATTCAGCGATTCAACTCTCTCGCTGTGTAGGTATTTGCTGTGGCTGACTCTTCTACTCCTTATGATTTCTCCCATTTGATTTATTTAACTAACATTTGCAGATAGTTTTAACGAAAGACTGAAAGTGTGATTTAAATTAAGATATTTTAAGATGATGCAGGCTGCTGTTAACCATTGCATGTGAGAAAAGAAAACATTGAACAACCACATCCACAGTCTTGTTTTTTAACAGTTTCTACAGCACTTTGTTGTTTGCTGCAGAATCCTGAAAGATGTGAGTGAATGTAATGAACAGTGAACCACAGTGTAGTCCACAGTCACTTGGTGAGTCTCAGGATAAACTCATGTGGTTACCTGCTGTGAAATAGGACCAAAGACAGTTTAATGAAAAACATTTATTTCTGTCATCATTTCCAATAATGATTGAAAACAGAGGAGTCACAACAACCAGACTGATACTCGCTTTTCTCTCTGGACAGATTCAATAAAAATAAAGACTCAAAAACTCAAGTCTTTTCTCACAGTGCAAACATGTAAACAGATTTACACCTGTGGACAGGTGAAGGTAAAGGTGAGACACCACTTTCTGTAGACCTCATGGTGTCCACACTGTCATGAACCTGAAAATACTTTCAGTAGAAGAGATGAAGATGAGAGGAGGATGATGACGATACAAACTATCCTTAAAAATAACAGAAGTGTGATGATAAAGTATGAAAAGTGACCAAATAAAAACTAGTTGTTTGTGGTTGGCAGTCATTTCCTCTGTCATCATTTCACAAACTCTTGAATTACGAATAGTTTAACCTTGTAAAGAAGGTTCAAAAGAAAGATTTTAAAATCACCTGAAACAGGTGTTGAACCTTCAGACCTTCTCTTTGGTATTTCTTTGATTTATTGATCTCTAATATTGACTGATCTGTGTATATTTATAGGTCACCTACAGTTTAATAACCTCTGTCAGTTGTGTCAATGTGCTGAGGGAATCTGATTTTTACATTGTGATGGCTTTGGTGACTTTTTGTGTCGTCCTCCTCAGTCATCATGTTGAGACAACTGATGTTTTCAATCAGAAGAAAGCTCTGATGTGAAGATTCAGAGAGAAATCTATCTGTCATTAATCCACACAAACAGTCCTCACTATACATTCTAATAATGTCTACATCATATTTATTGATAATCAGTCTGAAGAATAAAATCTGATCAGAATAAAGACAACAAACGGGTTTTCAGTGTGTGTTGTTCATTTCGACTGTCTGTGTGAATTAAAATTTCTTAAAATAAGGAACTTTAATAACTGATCAGCTGATTTCACATTTAATGAGACAATGAAATCAACTGTTGCATTGACTCCTTATTGATCACATGATCCAACGCTGTAGTAATTACATGATCACACCGTATATTGTGTTAAACTCTGTTTAAGTTTGTGCAGAGTGTGTATGTGCATGTGTGATTGTGTGAATACATGTATGTGGCTCCAGCTTAATTTACATTAATCACACAGGTTTAATCATCATATCCCAGAATGCTTTGCTTTAGTTTCATGTTACCTTTGATTTGACATCATGGTAATCAATCAGCTCTTACACATCAGTAATAAATCAATACACTGCATTCGTCAAGATTTATCTTTCTGTACATGTTCATCATTGATCCACTGTCCCAAAAACACAGACCGTCAGGTAATCTCCAGGTAACCTTGTTTACATCTGTCAGTCAATGTAAACAGTGCTTTCATCTGTCTGATACCCTCTGTAAAACATTTAACTTAAAAACAGAAGTTTCCCTGCTTCACTGAACTAATGTAGAATAATTAGTTCAAAGTCATCTCTGATTTTTGAAAATGTAAAACCAGCTGAGTTAAATTCTCTAAATATCTCAACTGAAACAAACAAGAGCCGTTAAGTTGAATCAACAGTTTTAAGTTATGCAGTTTAAAGAGCCCATTGTTGTTGAGTTTGTAAACAAACAGATTTTTAACTTTT
>NW_019174291.1:3774876-3834439 GCF_002260705.1 Seriola dumerili | reverse complement strand
GGATTCAATATTATGAATCATGGAATATCCAACAGGATGTGATACATTGTTTAATAAAAGACATCAGAGGTTTATTTTTTATTTCCAATTATTGTCACAGAGTCTCCTCGTATTATGACCTGCAGTGATGAAGAAAAGTAAGAGATCATCACTCTCAGGAATCCTGTCAGATTTAAGAATATTTCCTCAATTAAAATTAAGCATAATAGTTGTTAAGTTAATAGCTGATATATTTATTTAGTGTGTATAATATACTTTTGTTTTAAAACCAGAGTGAAGTTGTCTGGATTTAAATAATGTCTACTTCTTGTTATTATTATCATGTAATTGTGATAGTTTTTTGTTCCAGTTGGATCCTTAGGAATAATATGACTCAGTTTTTCCAGGTATCTGATTGGTCAGTAGCTTGGCTGTTGACTGTTTCAATCTGATCCTCTGAATTAACCTGAGCTGGAGCAGGTGGAGAGGAGGTTCAACAAAATATGATCAATGTGATTTATCATATCTACGCCGTAACAAGTGAACCACCATTGTAGGATTGGAAACCAGAGTTATACCTGAAGTAACCTCAATAACCTTAAACCTTCTTTGTACGACCTCAGAACTGGTTGAACAGGTAAGTTATAAGAGAGTTAAATTGAAGTTAATCTGTATTAATATGGAGTTAAACTGGAGTTAATCTGGAGTTAATATGCATTATATGGCATTAATATGGGATTAAAAAGATTAATCTGGAGTTAAACTACAGTTAATTTGGAGTGAACTGTTTATTCAGCAGTTAAATTGTAGTAAATATGGGTTACTCTGGAGTCAAACTGGAGTTAATCTGCAGTTAAATTGAAGTAAATCTGGAGTTAAACTTGAGTTAAACTGGATTAAACTGGTTAATCTGAAATTAATCTGTGAGTTTAAAATATGGATTAATGATTTGGTGTATATGGGGTTCAAAGGGAGTTACTCTGGAGTTTAACTGGAGTTAATCTGGAGTTAATCAGGAGTTAAACCTGACGTTATTTGGAGTTGAACTGGTTTTAATTAGCAGTTAAACTGGTTAATATGGAGTTGAACTGGAGTTAAACTGGAAATCTGCAGTTAAATTATTAAATCTGGAGTTAATATGGTTTAATATGGGTTTAAAAGGGATTTAACTGGAGTTTAAGTGGAGTTAAACTGTTATAAATCTGAATTAGTTGGAGATAATATGGTGTTAATATGGGGTTAAAAGGAGTTACTCTGGAGTTTAACTGATTAATCAGGAGTTGAATTTGAGTAACAGGAGTTAATCAGGAGTTGAATTGGAGTTAAACTGTAGTAAATATGGGGTATTCTGAGTCAAACTGGAGTAATCTGCAGTTTAAAGTAAATCTGGAATTAATATGGAGTTAATCTGAATTCATCCGGAATTTAAACTGGAGTGAAACTGGAGTTAATACAGAATTGAGAGGTAACTGGAGTTAAAATGGTAATCTGAGTTTAAACGGGAGTCAAATTTGAGGTAAACTGGAGTTAAAAAGGAGTTAAAATGGAGTAAACTTGGGTTAATCTTGAGTTAAACTGGAGTTCATCAGGAGTCCAGTCTGTGTTTCAGGTACAGTCGATAAGACTAAACAAACCAACATCTCACCAAAATATTCTCATTTTAAAATAGTGCCTTTTTCATCTTAAAAAAGTGTTTTTAAATATAAAAACATGTCACATTTTTTCTTCACACACAGAGCGTCACAGATTTAATTTAAATATAAAAACATGTTTGATGACAGACTTTTCACACAGAAAAGTTTATAAATATTTTTTCTCTTTTTACAGCATTCTGCTACACGACTGGCAGACTTTATAAAAACATCTGAATTTTTTACAGCGGTCGAGAGAAAAATAACGAATAGAAAGACAAACACCTGCTACACTTTGCCATGCCCTCCCTTCACTCTGACTGGACAACAAGACAACCCCTGCACCTCTCGTTCTGTGTATGTGTTTATGTGTCTGTGTTACTGTTGGCTGAAAGTTTTTGGTGATTGTCATGTTTTTGTGAAAAGTTGATTGAGTGTTGAAATAAAACGATAAAACAGCTGATTTTCTCACATCATTTACATGACAGTGTCTCAAACTCTGGTCAAGACCCACATGAGGTCACTTCATCTGTCAACCCCTCAATGTCACAACTGTCACACATTCACACCAGTGATTAGTGCATTAATTGATTAGTGAAGTTTCATATTATATTTGATTGTTTTTAATGAAGACATCTAGACTGTTGTTTTTGTGTCTTGAGGATATTTGGTTTATTTCATTGCTTCTCTTTGATCTTTCGTTTGAAGTCCTCAAACCAGATTCACATGAATGAGGATTTAAGACCAGAAGCAGAGAAGCTTAATGACAGTTTGAACTAAAATTCATTCTCTGCTCACTCATGACTGGTGATGTAAACATTAACATTTTTTCATTCGATGTGTAAAAGCCCTCAGTGCTAACGGATGGAGAATAACAGCTGATACTGATCAATCAAACAATGAGAGAAACCCAGCCAGATGTGTTCGTTTAAATCACGAATACTGTCAGTGTGGTGGATATGGCCTGATGGCTACTCATCATCATCATCATCAATATTCATCATCACTGTTTCTGTGTTGCTCGAACACTGTGGTGGTCTGATTCACGTTTTTGTGTAGTAATTGTGTTTCAGATTGCAGTGTCCAGACACACGTGGTTGTCTGTCGTGCGCGGGCGTTGGTGGCCTGAATATGTGGCGGCTGTTTCTCTTCCAGCTGGCAGGATCGGCATACTGTCCTGTTTACACAAATTCTTCTCTGGCGCTGACAGAATTTGATCTCTTGACACAAAAATCTCCTCCTCGATCATCTCCATCATGGTGGCGTCTCCGCACAGCACGCCTCTGGAGATGAAGAACAGCTCAGCATCACATGTCCGCAACCTGTCACTTAATAACCTCTTACTCTGTTAAATCTCTTTGTGCTCATTTTTGTGGTTTGACTGAGTTTGTGGCTCTTTGAGTCTTTCGTGATCATTGTTCATGAACATAACCTCGTGCCCCGCCCACCACCTGCTTGCTCTGGGTGGACAGGTGAAAGAGCAGAGAGTATCAAGATGGTTAGAGAGGAAAACCCTGGCTGTCTAAGTTTTTATGAGACTGTCATTTGTCACTGCAGTTCAAGTGGAAAACTCAGTATGGTGTTGACTGATTATTTCACTCATCATATGTCTTGTATTATATAAAAAATCATATGGACGTTAATAATGTTAAACATTGGATTTTCATCAGAGGATCTTGAGATAATGATAAATGGCAGACAGACAGACAGACAGACAGACAGAAAGACGACAGACAGACAGAGCAGACAGACTAAAGTTTTATTTCCACTCAGGTCGTCAGTGTATGCCTGCGTCACACTGATTTTGACAAATACAGGTGTTTTGAGAAATAATCAGGTAAATGCAGTTGTGATACAGGATTAGGAAGTGAGATCAATTAAGACAGTGAATTCCCTGAATTCCTATGTTATTAACTCTCTAATTTGGTGAAATAAATATTTTATTGTCAGAGCTTCATTATAGTAACATTGTATTACAATACTATGAACTGAGAGGGAACAACCAACAGTTCACAGGACAGAAACAAGTGTATTTTTCATTGAAAAGGTTTTCAAAAGTCAATGAATAGTCTGTAAAATGAAAATGTTTGTTAGAACACACAGGCTCTGTTCCAAAAGTGTGAAACTCATTCAAAAACAACTCTAATACCTAAAGGTCCTGCCTTGGGACAGGGTCTTTCTCAAAAGTATTGTTCATATGGTCAACTCAAGATGGTAATTTTGAAAAAACAATCTCATTTGTTTTTATTCAGTGTTATGGTTGAACTCTACACTGACCCTACACTTACCGACACATTCCCCATCAGTCCTAGACATCAGCGACTAAATTGACATGGCTCCACTGACAAGGCCACAAAGGAGCCAAGCTTCTGTGGTTAGTTCACATTGTAACAGCAGGACGGAGAGGACTGGACACTGTATGTATGTTTTAGAAGAGAGCTTTTGAGAGTGTGAGAGTTGTATGGATATGGATGAAACCAAGTTATGCTGATTGGACGTACTTAAGCTATGCACTTGTAAGTTCTTCATTTGATCTGAGTTTTTCTTAAATTCTCTCTAAAATTCTCCAGCTGATCCATAATGCTAAGCTTGAGTAATGACAGAAAAGAGACACAATCACATCGTCGTGTTAGCTTCATTGGCTCCTATAAAATCCAGAATAGAATTAAAATCTCTCTCTCACCTACAAAGCCATTAATGTCGGCACCATCGTATCTTAAATCTCTTCTACTTTCTTTATTTACCAATTCTCTGACTTGTCTTTAGGACTCAATAAAAGTTAACGTAATGCAAAGATTTTTTACATGACCCCAGATGAGCTATTCTATAATCATAATCAGACATTTAATCAGTCTTGATAGAATGAACAAACAAGCCAAACAGCAACAGGGCTGTCTAACATGTCGTAGTATCAGCTGACAGCTGACAAACAAACTGTAAAATACCAGAAGCCTGTACTACGAAGCAAGTTCAACATATCCAGGATAACTTTTAGTTATCTGGCTTGACTGAACCTAACATTGACCGTCCTGATAACCTGAACTATGAAGCTGGTTATCAACTGGCTCAGTTAACCCTGGCTTTACCTATCCGGTTACGAGCACATTCATCTGAAAGAGGTGGAGTTGTTAATTAAAAGGCTACCTCGTCAGAACCATGAATAAAGTAATTAATATGATACGAGAAGAAACGCTGATACCTGCCGGTAAGTTCGGTTATCACCACGTCCAAAAGTGATATTCAACAAAGTGCAATGTAAACAATATGATCAGATGACTGGAATAAAAAAGTAATATTTCTGAATATAGTTACTAGTCAGACTTATATATATATATATAGTATATATATATATAATATAGATTATCATTAAGTTTCTTACTGAAGTATTTTTGCTCTTTTGTCTGATGATGATCAAACTGTATGAAAATGTGATGCAGATAAAACAGTTAAAGTTAATGTCAGACTGTTTCTGCTGCAGAGAGGAGAGAAAGAAAAGAGGAGAGAAGTAGTTGATGTCTGATGAGTCAGTCTGACTGAAATGTTTGAAAATTATAAATCAAATTTATAATCATGGGAAATATCCAACAGGATGTGGATCATTGTTCTAATAAAAGACATCAGAGGTTTATTTTTTATTTCCAATTATTGTCACAGAGTCTCCTCGTGTTATTCTGACCTGCAGTGATGAAGAAAAGTAAGAGCATCATCACTCTCAGGAATCCTGTCAGATTTAAGAATATTTCCTCAATTAAAATTAAGCTATAATAGTTGTTAAGTTAATAGTTGATATATTTATTTAGTGTGATAAACTCTCCATGCAAGCTTTGTTTTAAAACCAGAGTGGACACGTGCAAGGTCTGGAACTGATTTATATAAATGTCTACTTCTTGTTATTATTTATCATGTAATTGTGATAGTTTTTTGTTCCAGTTGGGATCCTGTAGGAATAATGACTCAGTTTTTCCAGGTATCTGATTGGTCAGTAGCTTGGCTGTTGACTGGTTTCAATCTGATCCTCTGAAGTTAACCTGAGCTGGAGCAGGTTGGGAGGAGGTTAGGAGTTCAACATAAATGACAATGGTGATTTACTCCGGTAACAAGTGAACCACCATTGTAGGATTGGAAACCCAGAGTTATACCTGAAGTAACCTCAATAACCTTAAATCCTTCTTTGTAGTACAGGCCTCAGAACTGTGTGAACAGGTAAAGTTAAAGAGAGTTAAATTGAAGTTAATCTGGTATTAATATGGAGTTAAACTGGAGTTAATCTGGAGTTAATATGGCATTAATATGGCATTAATATGGGATTAAAGGGGAGTTAATCTGGAGTTAAACTACAGTTAATTTGGAGTTGAACTGGTTTTATTCAGCAGTTAAATTGTAGTAAATATGGGGTTACTCTGGAGTCAAACTGGAGTTAATCTGCAGTTAAATTGAAGTAAATCTGGAGTTAAACTTGAGTTAAACTGGATTTAAACTGGAGTTAATCTGAAATTAATCTGTGGAGTTAATATGGAGTTAATATGGTGTCAATGTGGTGTTAATATGGGGTTCAAAGGGAGTTACTCTGGAGTTTAACTGGAGTTAATCTGGAGTTAATCAGGAGTTAAACTGCAGTTAATTTGGAGTTGAACTGGTTTTAATTAGCAGTTAAACTGGAGTTAATATGGAGTTGAACTGGAGTTAAACTGGAGTTAATCTGCAGTTAAATTGAAGTAAATCTGGAGTTAATATGGTGTTAATATGGGTTTAAAAGGGATTTAACCTGGAGTTTAAGTGGAGTTAAACTGTTATAAATCTGGAATTAGTCTGGAGATAATATGGTGTTAATATGGGGTTAAAAGGGAGTTACTCTGGAGTTTAACTGGAGTTAATCAGGAGTTGAATTTGAGTTAAACAGGAGTTAATCAGGAGTTGAATTGGAGTTAAACTGTAGTAAATATGGGGTTATTCTGGAGTCAAACTGGAGTTAATCTGCAGTTTAAAGTAAATCTGGAATTAATATGGAGTTAATCTGGAATTCATCCGGAATTTAAACTGGAGTGAAACTGGAGTTAATACAGAATTGAGAGTTTAACTGGAGTTAAAATGGAGGTAATCTGGAGTTTAAACGGGAGTCAAATTTGAGGTAAACTGGAGTTAAAAAGGAGTTAATATGGAGTTAAACTTGGGTTAATCTGGAGTTAAACTGGAGTTCATCAGGAGTCCAGTCTGTGTTTCAGGTACAGTCGATAAGACTAAACAAACCAACATCTCACCAAAATATTCTCATTTTAAAATAGTGCCTTTTTCATCTTAATAAAAGTGTTTTTAAATATAAAAACATTGTCACATTTTTTCTTCCACACACAGAGCGTCACAGATTTAATTTAAATATAAAAACATGTTTGATGACAGACTTTTCACACAGAAAAGTTTATAAATATTTTTTCTCTTTTTACAGCATTCTGCTACACGACTGTCAGACTTTATAAAAACATCTGAATCTTTTACAGCGGTCAGATAGAAAAATAACGAATAGAAAGACAACACCTGCTACACCTTTGTGGCCATGCCTCCCTTCACTCTGACTGGACAACAAGACAACCCCTGCACCTCTCGTTCTGTGTATGTGTTTATGTGTCTGTGTTACTGTTGGCTGAAAGTTTTTGGTGATTGTCATGTTTTGTGAAAAGTTGATTGAGTGTTGAAATAAAACGATAAAACAGCTGATTTTCTCACATCATTTACATGACAGTGTCTCAACCTCTGGGTCAAGACCCACATGAGGTCACTTCATCTGTCAACCCCTCAATGTCACAAACTGTCACACATTCACACCCAGTGATTAGTGCATTAATTGATTAGTTGAGAGTTTCATATTATATTTGATTGTTTTTAATGAAGACATCTAGACTGTTGTTTTTGTGTCTTGAGGATATTTGGTTTATTTCATTGCTTCTCTTTGAGTCTTTCGTTTGAAGTCCTCAAACCAGATTCACATGAATGAGGATTTAAGACCAGAAGCAGAGAAGCTTAATGACAGTTTGAACTAAAATTCATTCTCTGCTCACTCATGACTGGTGATGTAAACATTAACATTTTTTCATTCGATGTGTAAAAGCCCTCAGTGCTAACGGATGGAGAATATACAGCTGATACTGATCAATCAAACAATGAGAGAAAACCAGCCAGATGTGTTCGTTTAAATCATCGAACTGTCAGTGTGGTGGATATGGCCTGATGGCTACTTCATCATCATCATCATCAATATCATCATCACTGTTTCTGTGTTGCTCAGAACACTGTGGTGGTCTGTGATTCACGTTTTTGTGTAGTAATTGTGTTTCAGATTGCAGTGTCCCAGAACACCGTGGTGGTCTGTCCAGTGGCGGCGGCGGTTGGTGGGCCTGAATATGGTGGCGGCTGTTTCCTCTTCCAGCTGGGCAGGATCGGCATACTGTCCTGTTTACACAAATTCTTCTCTGGCCGCTGACGAGATTTGATCTCTTGACACAAAACTCTTTTCCTCTCGATCATCTCCATCATGGTGGCGTCTCCGCACAGCCACGGCATCTGGAGATGAAGAACAGCTCAGCATCAACATGTCCGCAACCTGTCACTTAATAACCTCTTACTCTGTTTAAATCTCTTTGTGCTCATTTTGTGGTTTGACTGAGTTTGTGGCTCTTTGAGTCTTGTCGTGATCATTGTTCATGAACATGAACCTCGTGCCCCGCCCACCACCTGCTTGCTCTGGGTGGACAGGTGAAAGAGCAGAGAGTATCAAGATGGTTAGAGGAGGAAAAACCCTGGCTGTCTAAGTTTTTATGAGACTGTCATTTGTTCACTGCAGTTCAAGTGGAAATACTCGGTCATGGTGTTGACTGATTATTTCACTCATCATATGTCTTGTATTATATAAAAACATCATATGGACGTTAATAATGTTAAACATTGGATTTTCATCAGAGGATCTTGAGATATGATAATGGCAGACAGACAGACAGACAGACAGACAGAAAGACAGACAGACAGACAGACAGACAGACTAAAGTTTATTTCCACTCAGGTCGTCAGTGTGATGCCTGCGTCACACTGATTTCATTGACAAATACAGGTGTTTATGAGAAATAATTCAGGTAAATTCAGATCTAATGTAACAGGATTAGAAAAAGATGATCAGATTACAGAAGGTGAAACTTTCCCTGAATTCCTATGTTTTAACTCTCTAATTTGGTGAAATTAAATATTTTATTGTCAGAGCTTCATTAGTAAACATTGTATTACAATACTATGAACTGAGAGGGAACAACCAACAGTTCACAGGACAGAAGACAAAAGTGTATTTTTCATTTGAAAAGGTTTTCAAAAAGTCAATGAATAGTCTGTAAAATGAAAATGTTTGTTAGACAACTTCCAGGCTCTGTTCCAAAAGTGTGAAAACCTCATTCAAAACAACTCTAATACCTAAAGGTCCTGCCTTGGGACAGGGTCTTTCTCAAAAGTATTTTGTTCATATGTTCAACTCAAGATGGTAGATTTTGAAAAAACAATCTCATTTTGTTTTTATTCAGTGTTTATGGTTGAACTCTAACCCTGACCCTAACCTTAACCGACACCATTCCCCATCAGTCCTAGACATCAGCGGACTAAATGACATGGCTCCACTGACAAGGCCACAAAGGAGCCAAGCTTCTGTGGTTAGTTCACATCTGTAACAGCAGGACGGAGAGGACTGAACACTGTTGTAGTTTTTAGAAGAGAGCTTTTGAGAGTGTGAGAGTTGTATGGATATGGATGAAACCAAGTTATGCTGATGGACGTACTTAAGCTATGGCACTTGTAAGTTCTTCATTTGAGCTGAGGTTTTTTCTTGAATTCTCTCTAAAGATTCTCCAGCTGTTCCATAATGCTAAAGCTTGAGTAATGACAGAAAAGAGATCACATCTGTCAGGTGTTAGCTTCATTGGCTCCCTATAAAATCCAGAATAGAATTTAAAATCCTCCTCCTCACCTACAAAGCCATTAATGGTCGGGCACCATCGTATCTTAAAGAGCTCACAGTTCCCTATTATCCCAACAAAACACTGCAGTTCATTGCCATCAGCTCTCAGGCTCCTCTCCTGTGGAACCAGCTCCCAATACATTTAAGATCAAGCTTCAAACTGTCTTCTTAAGTAAAGCTTCCCTTATTGATGCATCTATAGAGACTAGACAAGATAAGACCGCTGGGGGACTGATGCACCAAGCTCCTCTCCCCCTCTCCCTCTCCATCTATGCTCATTCATATTCCATTAACAACTTACTAACTCTTCTTCTTCTTTCTCTGCTGTTTGGTTTTCCTGGTGTCTCTCTCTCCTCCTCTTGGTCTCTGCAGGTCTGTCTGTCTCTGGAGATGTGCTCAACACCTGCTGCTTCTATTATTGTTATTAGTTTCGTTATTAGTCTCTTTCCTCTTCTTCTTCTTCTTAGTCCTATTACTTGTCCTATCATTTTCTTTTTATAACTGTTTTTCTTCTTCTTATTTTTTACACATCTTTATGTGAACCTCTCCCACCTTGAGTCTGGTTCTGTTCAAGGCTTTTCTTGCCACTGTCAGCAAGTCCTTGATCATGGGGAATGTTGGGTCTCTCTAAATAATATTATAAAGAGTACAGTCTTCAATCCTGTGCCAAGTGAAGGAGTTTAAATATCGTGGGATCTTGTTCTGAAGTGAGGGTAGAAGGCAGGCATTGTACTGGACAGTTGTGGTGAAGAGGGAGCTGAGACAGAAGACAAAGTTCTCGATTTACCAGTCGATCTACGCTCCGGCCCTCATCTGTGGTTGTGAGCTCTGGGTAGTGACCAAAAGAATGATATCACGGAAACAAGCGACTGACATGAGTTTCTTACTCAGGGTGTCTGGGCTCAGCCTCATCCAGAGGGAGCTCAGAGTAGAGCTGCTGCTACTTCATGTTGAAAGGAGCCAGGTGTGGTGGTTCAGGCAACTGATTAAAATGCCTCCTGGGCACCTACCAGTGGAGGTCTTCTGGGCTTGTCCAATTGGTAGGAGAACCTAGGGCCCAGAACATGCCGGAGGTATTTTATATCTCATCTGGCCTGGGAACGACTCAGGATCCTCCAAGAGGAGCAGGAAACCATCGCTAGGGAGAGGGACGTCTGGACTACCTTGCTTGGCCTGCTGCCAGATTGTAAGTGATTGAAAATGGATGGATGGATGGATGGATGGATGGATGGAGTAATGACTGAAATTGAACTGAATTTTAAGTTTGTTAAAATCACGAAGGTCTCAGTATCTTATGGCATCTGTAGCGGATGGAGATTTCTCTGATATGGAAACATGCTTCATCTTTTCATATAGACTGCTGCTAAATTAGGAATTGAATTGAGTTACTGAATGCCCGAACATGATGCCAGTATTTCAGCTCTTTAAAGTTCAGACAGGGTGTGGTCAGTAATACAATGGGGTGTGGTTAATTGTTAATTGGGTGAGGCTATTGTTTCAAATTGCATATATGGGTGTATGGGGTTTAATTGGAGCGGGGTTATATATTAGTGTTTAAATGAGATTTCATCCTTTAAGGTCAGGTTCAACTTCAGTGCAAGTTCAACCAGTTTTAGTGTTTAATGTTAGTTTAATGTTAGTTTAATGTTAGTTTAATGTTAGTTTAATGTTAGTTTAATGTTAGTATCAATGAGAACACCATGTTAGTATCAGTATTGAATTGTTACTATTTTGTTCAATATGTACGGACAGATTAATGTTGTGTCAGCGTTTAGAGTTCATGTTGAGACAAAACTTAAATTACAAAATATGTCATTTTTATGAAGTAAAAACAAACAACAACTTATTAAACATGTCTATTTTTTTTACATGTTTCATGTTGACTTGTTTACATGTTTACAGTTCAGATGTCAGTCAGCTGATGGATGAAGCCTCTGGTCGTCTGTTAAATGTTTTACGTTCTGTTGTTCAGTGAAGTTGAATCCTGTGTGAAATACAAAGTTTCTATTTATAATAAAATTGCTGCTTTTCATTTTGATAAGAAAATTGATCTAAATGGACACACAGATAGTGGATAGACAGACAGGTAGGCAGGTAAAATGGATAGGTGTTTTACAGGTGTACCTGGCTGAGGGCAGGATGATGCATTTCTTGCAGGTGGCGTTGTGGTGTCCCGCCAGGTGAAGGAACTCCTGATGTTGAGGCTGAACGGCCGAGTTTACAAACAGATTTTGATTCTGCACAAGAAAACATTTAACATCAAATCAAACAGAGATGAGAGGAGACACCTGTTCAGCTGCTTTTCACCTGATGTTCACCTGATGTTCACCTGATGTTCACCTGATGTTCACCTGATGCTCAACTGATGTTCACCTGATGTTCACCTCATGTTCACCTGTTGTTCACCTCATGTTCACCTGTTGCTCAACTGATGTTCACCTCATGTTCACCTGATGTTCACCTGTTGTTCACCTGTTGTTCACCTGTAGTTCACCTGTTATGGGATAAGGGCACTCAGAAAAAAACACTGTATAGAAACAGGGCCCAATGAGACACAGACTCAACATGTCTAAGGACTGAAGTTAAAGTCTTGATTAAACTGAACACATTTGTCTAACTGACTGACTAACCTGACCTTCTCCATGCTTCCCTGTAGTGTTGTTGTTGCCTTACTCACCTCCTCCTCCTCCTCCTCCTCCTCCAGACAGCATCATGGTGGGACTGACAGATGACCTCCCCATCCTACTGGAAACTGGACTGGATTGTCCATCTCTGTCTTTACTGTCATGTCTGGGCAGAGACCTACAGTCTCCTACAGCGATACAACAGAGAAGCATGACATAATGAGACAACTGGGCAGCTGTGGCTCAGGAGGTAGAGCGTAAGATACTGAATCCTAAATAGCCCCTAATGTATCATTGGTGTGAATGTACAGTATATGTATGGTAGGAAAGTGCTATATGTGTAGGGAAGCACTGTATGGATGTATGTGTGAATGTGACTAGTAGTGTAAAGCGCTTTGAATGGTCTTTAAGACTAGAAAAGCGTTATGAAAATGCAGTCAATTTACCATTCCATTCACAATAAAACCTTCTGAGTCATTCATGTCAAAGACAACACAGGACCACTGATATGTAGGACAAATAACCTCAATGAGAGACAAAGAACCAGCAGAATTTGAAACAACTATGAGACAAAGAAGATAGAACTTATTTTGAATAACAAGGAACCCAGGAGAACATTCAAGATAAAGAAAGTATGAGAATTAAAGACCTGATCCTAAGTGATTCTGACTGCAGTCACATGACACAGTATCCCATGACACAGTATCACATGACAGCTGTGTCATCCTTGATAAAGATCTTTAGAGACACTGTGGTTTTTCAGTACAAATTGTTTTCTGGCTCTCAGTGAACTCACTGCAGAAACTAAACACAAATGTTTCCTCTGTAGATCGACAACCAGACTCATAAAAATTCTGACACTTGAGTTAGAAGTTAGATATAAAACTACCAGGACCTTTAGGTGAGACTATTTTAGTAACTGTTTTGTAACTGTGCTGAAATGTGCTTGGTGGAGCTTGTTGGGTCACAGTGAACCTGAGAGACAACGCTGGAGAAGACAACTCCAAGGTCCTCAGACCTCAATGTGTCTATGAGAAAGTTTTGGTTGCTTAAGTCAAGGTTTGATTTGATTTGACTGGAGACTTCAACAGCTCTGAACCTTTCAGGTCAGCTGTAGTACTGGAGTACATACCTTCACCCTCCCTGCTCTTCCTGCCTCCTGAGCCTCTCTTCACCACCTGTCTACCTGAGGTAAACAGGTTGTTGAGTTCGTCCAGTGGACTTGTTGGAGTCTGCGACCTCGACACATTCTGCATGGAGCCGTGGGTGGAGGAAGAGTTACTAAGTTTAGCTCCACCCTCCCCTGCCCTGTGTGAGGAAGATGAAGATGAAGATGAAGAGCGAGGCATACTGCCCCCGGCCATCAGGGCGTCATATGGTGGCGGCCTCTTCAAGCTCAGAGGGGTCAGAGAGCGACCCATGCTGACTGGAGATGGACAAGCTGATTGGCTGCGGGGGTAACCATGACCACCGTGGGCAGAGCCAGATGACTTGTAGAGGTTGGAGGGGAGGGGTGGAGCTGACGAGCGGCCAGAAGATGTGATGGTGTGGGTGGACGGCAGGTCTCGGTCTCGGTCTCGGTCTCGGTCTCGGTCTCGGTCTCGGTCTCGGTCTCGGTCTCGGTCTCGTTCTTTGCGGTGATGGGTGGAGCTCTGCGGGTGCTCAACACTACCAGACTTGCTGTAAGAGACATTTTCTAACATGGGCAGCCGGGTGACATCTAAGGGTGTGAGGGGGGACTCATCAGAGTTGGGGGAGCACTGAGCAGGGGCAGGGGGGAAGACGAGCAGGGGTGGGCGGTGAGTCAGGAGATTAGGGAAGGGTGGAGGGATGTCACAGAGAGATCCACGAGACCAGGACTCAGGGTCCATGATGGTGGAGTGACCGTCCTGCAGGAAATCCTCCAACATTGGGTACTTCATTTCCTCATACACAGACTCGCTCTGCTCATCCTCCACCCCCTCCTGACCTTTCAAATCTCGCAGGATGTTTCCCACCATCTCGATATAAACTGGCTCCTCATCATCCGTGTCTCTGGACGCTGGACTCTGACTCTGGGATGAAGACTTTTCCCACCTCAAGGAAGACTTCTTGTTTCCATGGTTATGGATGTAGGAGTCATCGAAGGAGGTGCTGAGCTGAGTGTTTGGGTTCCTCTTCGGTTTAGGTGGAGGCATCTTCTTGTAGTCCTCAGTGTAGAGAGGGCATCGAGCTGCAGGCAGACAGCCAGACAGACAGCCAGACAGCCAGACAGCCAGACAGACAGACAGACAGACAGACAGACAGACAGACAGACAGACAGACAGACAGACAGACAGACAGAGACAGAGAGGCCTCAAAGTCACCATCAGAATAAAATTATTTCCTCTTTTAAAAATTGACAGTATCTTTTTGTCTTTAATAAAATGTGGATCTGTCCTCACCCTCCGCCTGCTCCGCTGTCTCTTTGGTTTCTTGGTGGTCTCTCCTGGAAACTCCAGAGCCTCCATTTACCATCTCAGAGCTGCTACTCAGTTTGGTGTTGGGGTCTCTCTTCGGTTTGGGTGGGGGCTGTTTTCGGTTGTGGTTGGAGTCGTCATCTCCTCCTCCCACTGAGTGGAGGGACTGGGATCGGACGGTGAAGCCCTGGCTTGGGGGGGGCAGTCTGTCCTGCGGTGCCGGCATTGTCATGAAACCCATCCTGAAATGTTTCCCAGAGTACGCCCCGTCTGTTGCCATGGCAACATCTTCACCAATCCTGGATGGACCAATGGAAAGATGTGTCACTTCAAACCTACATTTATCAACCAATCACACAACACTTTCTTAAATACACACAAGTCTAATGTGACATCAAAACCCAAAATTTATCTGATTAAGACTTTACAGCAAACAGTAAGAGTAACATCCATCTATAGTGTTTTATTTTACCATGCTTCATTTAATTCTGTTCAAGTGGAAAAATAAAATCTAGCTGTATATTGATCAGAATCTGAACAGACTGATGTTGTCATGTTGTGGTATATCTTTTTCTTTTTATGGAGTTTCTCTTTATAAAAATCTAACTATGATGATGCTGCAGTCCGGGGGCCTCATTTTAATTTTGTGAACACACCAGACATGAGCACCACTTTCCATAGAAAAATTGAGATTTATAAGAACAAACTTGATGGATGGATGCTGCACCTGTACAGAAACATTTGAACCTGGCATATGAATATTTAGGTGACAGTAAAAACTGTTGATGCTGATGAAAAGGGGCTCTATTCTACACCTTGTGCAAAGTGCATTGCAAGTGTCTTTGCCATTTTCAGACTGACGCAGTTGTAATTTTCCTGTCCAGCGCCGATGTCGTTTAAATAGCAAATACACTTGTGCTTATCTGAGTGCCCATGGGCCTGTTGGTCTTAAAATGAGTTGTGGTCAGGCACATTGTTGGCGCATTGCTATCGTGAGATAGCAGGAACTGACCAGCAAAAACCTGGTCTGAAGTCAGTGGTGCCCTCTTAAAAGGAATGGAAGATGGCACTGTAATTTGGTTTATTGGATGTTAGGCCCAAAACACCGGAATGAATGTTCAGGGTCCATAAAGATTCAGATGAGTGTGTCATACACCATTTTGGGCTTTTTTTTATGGATTCATGTCCACAAAATGTCCTTATTATATTACCAGATCTGACAGGGTAAGTAGGCTTACGTTTCAAAATAAAATCTGCTACATTTCAACAAGCACATTTCAACTTAGACAACACGTTGCCATTTAAAATCTGTGAGTTAATAAGAAACAGTCTGAGAGTTGTAAAGACAAAATAATATCATTTTTAAGGTTTTGTGTGTTTTTGTTTTTTCTACCTCTTGATGGCTTCCTCCTGCCGTCTCTTTTTCTGGTGTTTTTCCTGCAGGTAGGTCCAGTTGGTCTGGTTACGAATGCGGTCGCTCTCTCTGGCAATGTCTGAGGCATTCTGGATCACCAGGCCATCGTATGTTCTAAGTCCACTGTCCTCCACATACTGAAAAAACCTCTTGAAGGAAGATGCCTCCTCCTGAGATGTCATGACTCCCCAAAAACCTGCGAGCAGGATCATACAGGACCAGGTGATATTATAGTTTGTCTCTGTGTGAGTCTAAACACACCGCAAACTGTAAACCTGCACAAAACTCATGATTCTGTCCCTCTGAAGATACACCCCAACACAGTGGCGGATCTTATAAGTTGCAGAATTTGCCAATGACGTCCTCTTTGACCACTAGTCAGTGTTGTTTTGTCTTAATCATTAATCTTTAAATGCCTCTTAACCATAACCTCCATCTAACAGACTGGAAAACTTTGTTTCTGTTTTAGTTTTATTGTCAGGAAACATTGCTGAGACAGGTGAAAAGAAGATAAAAAGATTAACATCTGTAATCATCAGGATGCAAACATATGTATCCCGTATCTTTATTGTTCCACAAAGTTGATGATAAGATCAATGCTATACAGTTAAACTGGAACGCTATTGACAAATGGATGATATGTGAAATGTAAAAATGACTAGACCTATATTTTTTGAGTTGCGTATTTACATTGTCCCAATTGTTTCCAATTCAATTCTCAAACCTACAGAAATATGTATTTTTAATCTTGGTAATGGTATGTCATTGGGTCGCCTGTCAATGACATCATATCCCCTACGCCCATGGGTTAGCATTGTGGTTGTCTGCCAGAGGCTCAAAATTGACTTATCTAGTTTTAAGCCACATACACTTTTTATACCTCTGTCGTTTTCAATTATATATTTGAACCAGAAGGATTTTAGTCATCAGACGTCTGGATCTCTGGCAAAGGCAAATGCTAGGCAGCTGAGCTCCCAGCTGCTGGAGACATCCAGTCTGGTGTCTGCTGAAGAGCGTCAGTGAATCATTGATTTTGTTACAACTCTGCCGCAACTTTATTTTCTCCCCTTGTGTTACCTTGTTTCCCTTGAGTTTCCCCCTCCCCTTTTGGTCTGTGTGTGTTGGCGTGGCCTCCCTCTCCGCTTGCTCCTGGCTCTTGTCTCAAGGCTCACCTCCACACCTGCTGCATCACCTCATTAAGACTCCAGTTCAAGTACCTTGGCTGATTCTCTACTCATCACCAAATTGTTCAGTCTGCTTTATGGTACATATGCTCTCGGCTTTTCTCTTGAGAACTAGTTTCTAGTGTTTCTAGTTGTTTGTCTCAGAACCTTTGCTTAATGTCTTTTCCTCTGTGTCCACGATCTCAGTGCCAGTCTGCTGTTCTTACTACCACTGCTGCCCTTCACTCAGCCTGCACCCCTGAATCCCTCCTCAGCCAGTCTCCACTGGCCTCACTGCTACCACTGCCATTCCCTCTGGCTTCATCCCTGCTTCACCCAAACCTAAGTCAGCTGCCAGCCCTCTCCAGCCGTCAGCTTCACCTGGTTTTAATCTTGTGACAATAAACCACTTTACCTTCACTCCATCTAGTCTGTGTCTGCATTGGGGTCCAAACTAATATTAGCGCAGCCGTAACAGATTTTTAAAATAGACTGCTTTATTCATTTACTGGTTTCATCCCCTGGTCTGTTTGGTATTGACAGGAGGACACCTCTGTGGATAATTCGCTGCTGGTAAAAACCTCCTGAATGTCTGGTTCATGAGTTGCCAGAGAAACAATCAAAACAAAAGTTAGCAGCAATCTCAGCTCCCAAGTCTTCCCTGAAGTCTTGTCTGTCACTGAAGGAATCCAAACCGTGAGGAGCTTGCGGTAATGGTGGTGAAGACAACAACTACCATGATCCCATGCTATTTCATGACATAACCCAACATTGTTACTGTTTTGATTGACAGACCCCTAGAGGTGGAAGTTACCCACTGTGTGTTTAAGTCTATTTTTATCAATCAATGATAATGACTCACTGATTTCTTTCATCGTAATGTGAATTGATTTGATTTTACTTTTATCACATGTGGAGTTAAGTTACTGCAGTCAGACATGTTTTATAAAACATGAAGCTAATTAGATCAACTTCCTGAAAACTACAGATCGGCCAGCTGTGATGGTGAAGAGTGATTCATGTCACTTCACTTTGATTTTAAGCGTGCTCAGTTTGTTAAAATAACAGGAGCTGTTAGTCTGGTCAGAGCTTTCAGTCAGTATCCATGGTCATCATCCTGAAATAAACAGCAAAGTGTTGATGCATTTCACAGATCTCCCAAAAAGAAATGTTTCTTGTGAAGAAGTCTGCAAGTGGACCTTATTATTTATTAAACTGGTGTGTACAGGTATGGACAGGTGTGTACAGGTGTGTGCAGGTGTGACAGGTGTGTCTAATCAGCTGAGTACAGATGAACTGCTGATGTCTCTGTTACAAACTGCTAATACTGTGTCCTCCTGACCAGCAAAACCCTGGGTTCGAAAAGTCAAAATAATTCAGCATGTATCCAGCATCTGATTTTCATGTCGTTTTACACGTTTGATTCACATTCACCACATATGTTACCAAACCCAAAACATCAGTAATAACACCATCCAACCACTTCTCTCCTCCCCTTTAGTTTTTTTACAAGCACTGCCTGACCCACAGAGAAAGACCTGAGTTTCCCCTTCCTGCCTGTCTGGTTCGGAAAACTCCCTGTTTGGAAAGACCGAGACACCTCTGGCTTTACAAGAGACAATCTAGTAGATAGATAGATAGATAGATAGACGGTGATAAGCTGGAAGTTTGATGTGTCTAATGGCATTCAACTTAAGGATAGACTCCAATTTGCCCGAAGTAAATTGAGGTCCATTGTCCATCACTACCTCATTAGGCATCCCATATGATGCAAACACATTCCTCAGAACTTCAATTGTCTTGCTGGCCGTGGTGGTCTGCATATGAATTACATCAGGCCAGCGAGCATATGCATCCATAACAACCAGAAACATCTGCTTATTGTCCTCAGCAAAATCAAGGTGTATTGTCTCCCAAGGTTAAAGAAAGCTGGGAGGAAGGTCTGAGCCCAAGTAAGAATGAAGTTCAGTACATCCTAGAGCAAAACTCCACACACTGGGGTGGTTGTCACAGGAGAATTTGCTCAGGGCCCAGGAGCATCAACAGCATCTGTACAACAGAAAGACTAGATTGAGACAATTAGCACCAGGAGATAAAGTGCTTGTATTACTCCTTTCGTCCAACTCTAAATTACTCGCAAAGTGGCAAGGGCTCTTTAGGTCACACGGTGAGTGGGCGATGTCGACTATTAGGTTGTGCATTCTGATAGGGGAGGGGTACCACAGATCTACCACCTCAACCTCCTCAAAGCATGGAGAGCGGGGGAGCCTGTCTCTCTGGTGACAACGGTAAAAGAGAGATGAATTGACCTGAGGTACCAAATTCCACCAATACTGACTCGCTCCTTTGTGATGGCCAGCTCCCACCATCCCAGAGAGCAGATGTTCCCAGGTTGCAGCAGCGTTATGCTGATGTGTTCTCCCCTCTGCCTAGCTGCACAAACCTCATACAACACCATGTTGAGACTCACCTGGGCATGACGGTGGGTTCATGGTCCTTTCTGAACCTGAACGCAAAAGAAAAGTGGTTCAGGAAAAATTGAAAGCCATGCTGAAGATGGGAGTAATAGAAAAGTCCCACAGTGCCTGGTGTAGCCCTATTGTTCTTGTGAAAAAGACGGGTCTGTTCAGTTCTGTGTGGACACTCAAAGGTGAATGGTGTGTCACAATTTGATGTCTACCTGATTCCCCGGGTCGATGAGGTCCTGGATTGGTTGGGCACCACTCGTTTTTTTATGACACCGGATTTGATCAAGGGCTATTGGCAGATTCCCTTCTCTCTGGAGTCCAACAGCCTTCTCCACTTGGGTTGTACAAATTTGTTACACTTCTGTTCAAGTTGTTCAGGGCCCTGGCTGCCTTCCAATGCCTCATGTGTGCTGCGTCCACATGCTGTATATGCCTCTGCCTATTTGGACGGCTTTATCGTACACAGTAACAGTTGGGTGGAGAATATGCAGTGGGTGGCTGCAGCGCTTGACTCACTAAGGCAGGTTGGGATCCCAAAAACCAAAGAAGTGTGCAGGTGGACAGAGGGAGGTACGGTGTATGGGGTACCACTTGGGTGGCGAGCAGGTGCGTCCCCAGGTAGATAAGACCGCAGCAATTGCAGCCTGCCCACAGCCCAAGTCCAAAGTTTGTGAGGAAGTTGTTGGGGTTGGCAGGCTATTATCAGAGATTCATTCCCAACTTTGCCGACCTGACCAGCCCCCCGGCCGATCTCACCCGAAAGGGTGCCTCAGATCTGGCCCAGTGGATGGAGCGGTGTCAGCTGGCACTTGAGAGGGTGAAACAAGTCCTCTATGGGAAACTTCTTCTCCACATTATATTGGCTATCCGGTTAGTGGTCGATGCTCTGCGCTCATATCTGCTGGGGTGCCCATCCACCCTCTGTTCGGATCATGCTCCTCTCCAGTGGCTGCACCGCATGAAAGATACCAACACCTGGATCACCCAGTGGTATCTGGCTTTGCAGGAGTTTAAGTTCAAAGTGGTCCATAGGCCGGGGGGCACAGATGGCTGTGGCTGACTTTCTATCCCATTCCAATGGTGAGGGGAGGGGGTTAGGCCAGATGGCTCCCTGGCATAAGTCCGGCTGTGGGCATATCTGGGAATGGGCATGGTCGGCAGGCAGCTGCAGGAGAGATAGGGTGTGGAGAGGATTGATGAAAGCAGTGTCAGGTGAGGTGATTGCTCAGCTGTTGCTCGTTAATGATTCTCTTCTCCTTTTAATGCAGTAGCGTGCTGGAACACAGGGGACTCACATACACACAAAGGAGAAGGATGGCCACAACGAGCCAGGACAAACTGTTGAGAGAATAAGAGAGACCGGAGTACGTGCGCCAAGAGGCCGGGCAAAAACAGAATCAAGAGAAGTTTAAGTTCAAAGTGTGTGTGTGCAATCCAGACAATTAATATCATTATTTTGAGTCGGGACAGTGTGTGTGTTGGGGGAATTCATGGTGGCAGCAAGTCCTGTTACATTCTGATATCACAGATACTGTAGCTACTGTGTCTACTTTCATTTTTAGCTGTTTCTCATTTACTCTTACATATACATAATAAGGTTTCTCAATTTCAGCATCACCTTCAGAACAAGAGTCCTCGCCCTCAGAGTCTATAGAAAACAGTTCAGGCCCACTGACATTGCCTGGTAGTCAGTGACAAAGTCTGGTGTTGTTGACTCTTTGAAGCTCCAGACCTCTGTCACTCCAGCTGAATAGGTGAGATAGCAGACTCTGTCTGCAGTGATGAGATGTTTTCAGGCAGACCGCCAGGTAAACAGGTGTCCGCTGCTTGTTTTTCCGACACTTCGGTTGCTGTTATCTGCCTAAGCTGTAGCATCCTGGTTTTTGGTCCACTTGGTCTGTTTATCTTCTCTCCCCTTGTGTCAGGAACAGCAGGCCTTGGAGATGTGTCCTTTCTTTTTACATGTCCAGTATTCCACCTCCTTACCTTTGCCAGTGCATCTGTAACATGACTTCTCGCTTAACTCCTTTCTAGCTCGGCCGCTTTTGAAATGGCGCTAGCCTGAAAGACTTCTTTCACAACAGCATCCTGCTTTGTCACTTCCTGTGCAAGTCCCATATCATAAGCTCCTGCCAATGTCAAGTCTTTAGTGTGGGCTGCATTTACCATTCGGTCGCAGAGTTCTGTACTTTTAACCCTGCACACAAATCTATACCTCAGAGAATTGTCTTCAAATGTCCCAAACTTGCAAGTAGCTGCCAGCTTCCTCAAACTTGCAATGTATTCACTTAAGGACTCATCCTCTCTCTGATTTTGGAGTTAAACTATTTTTCTTCCATAAAATTGTCTTTGGCACAAAATGTGCATGCATGGCAGTTTCAGTGCATCAGCAGAATTTGATTCTTTCTGCCCACGATAGTCAGGAACACAGACTTTTCATCTCCATAACTCAGTCCGTTTGAAAGATAGAACTGTTCTAACTTTTCCAAATAGGCTTCAAATCCGTCTTTGTTTTCATTGAAGTGACAATCTTCACTTTTCCTGAATACCGTTACTATCTTCAATGTGCTTCTTTTCATCTCAACGAGTTTTCACAATTATCACAATCTTTTTCCCGTGAAGTAATCCCATCCTTGTCGCCAAAATCTGTTGTGTCTCACAGAATATTGTGTGGAATATATCTCAGGTGAAAAAAACAACGAAGAAAGAAGCTAATGAACTATGATGACTACTATATTAGAGCCAGGGAAAATATGTCTGCCCTTGAGCAGCGCCTTGCATACAGTGATTCCAAAACAGAGCACAACATAACACCCCAAGACAGCAATGGTTGTTACAATACATTGTTGTCTGGTTCAGCAGTTTTACATACTTTTCTTTATACACCACAGCTCCTCCCCTGTAGTTAAAAATGTTCCTATTTTGATTTTCTTTTCTATTGAACCTTTCTCAAAAACAAATCAAAATACACTCACATGAGTGCTGAATACACCTTTACACAAGAAATTTCAAATTAACAACCTAGGGTGTAAATACGGTTGTGGTCCATAATGTGAGACTCGGATCTGCAGTCTCTTTCTGTCAGTCCACTATAAGTCCAGACGTTGATTAGGGTGCACATTTCTCTTTGGTTGCTCTGTGCATCCTGTTTTTGAAGGTTTTTACACATAATACATTGTTCTCTGGTTCAGCAATTTTACATACTGTTCTTTTATACACCACAATGGATTTGGGGTTCAGTTGATCAGACAAGGATTTCCATAAGTTTTGGATCATGTCACAAACATGAAGCAGGTGCTCTGTTGTTTCTTTATTTAGTGGGTCTGCCATGGTGAAACTACAATGGTGCATTGCTTTAAATGTTGTGGCGGCAACGAATTGTAGGACGACATTTCTCCTTTCCTTTCGTAAAGGAAGGTCCAGTGTTTCCTATGTGAAATGAGATAAGAGAGGAAACACTGAAACTTGTTTCCTCATCGTTTAGAGAACTGGACCAGCTCTTATTATGGCTGCCACTTTTACTTGTATACTTCTGGGTCATTTCACTCAGTTTGAAACTTCCTAAGCAAAAAAGACTTTTCAAATGCAGCCCTGGTCTGTGACTCAACAGCCCTCTCTTTGGACATTAAATGTCTGCTTGTCTGTTTTTGAGGTTGTGACCAAACATTAAGACTCAACCTTCCATTTAAATCTTGTTATATTTCTGGTGTGACCAGAAAAAAATGTTTCCTGTTTAAATTCAGCTGAACTGGTTTTAGTGGAACCAGTTCAGACCATCATCAGACCAAGATGACAGCCCAGACTGGTATGAACTGAATCATACTGGTCTCTAATCTGTCTCTGATATGAGTTTAAAAGGAGCTGATGGGTTCTTGTTCTTTTCTGTCATGTTCCGTTTCCAGTTTTCTTTCATTCTTCAGTCGTTCCCACAGTGATATAATCTCTCTCTCTCTCTCTCTCTCTCTGTAGTGTCTCTCTATCGTCCCCCTCCCCCACCTCTCTGTCTCTCTTCCTTCTAAAAATGGATCAGGGAGTCATTCGGTGGTAACCTAGCAACAGCAGCATCTCTCAGAGGAGTATGATGTAATGCTTCCTGTACACGAGAAAGGAGGAAGAGAGAGGAGGGGAGGATGAGGGGGACAGAGCAGAAGGAGAGGAATCAGGAAAAGGAGACAAGGAGAGGAAACAAGGGTAGGAAACGACGACAGGAAACACGTATTTGCTCTAACCTGAAGTTTTTAGTTAATTATTCAGCTCTGTGTTTAAACATTTGAAATCTTCACTTGAGTTAATTTGATCCAGATTATATTTATTTATTTATTTTTTTTAAATATCAATTTTATTGTTTTATTTTTCTAATATAAAACTGAATCAGTTTAACTCTGATCTTGTCTTGATCAGTCAGGTTGTGTCCTCACTAATTCAGTTGTAACATCCAAAACCTCATGTTTATTTCACTTTCAGAACAGAAATATAAAAACAGGTTCATCAATAACACTGATCAGATTGAATGGGCAGCCATATTAGATCATGTTTGATACAGAGCTACTTCCTGTTTGACCTTTGACCTTCTGTTCCGAAGAATTATCAAAAACATTTCGGGTATGTTTACCTTTGTTTAACTTTGAGCTGAAAACAACTCAAAATAATTAAAGATCCTGGTTTTAAACAAAGTGGAATTTTCCATTAATCTGTAACTTTGCTCTCAGGTCTGATTCAAGATGGCGGCCACATTGAAGCTGAAGCTGCTGATTTCAACAAAAACAGGGTGTGAAGGAGCCAGATCTGATTTGAACAGGCTTTATTGACACAGTCAGTGATGACAGCGGCAACTCGATGACAAATAGATCAACATTTTCCACCAGCAGAGACCAAAAAGGTGTGAATGATCAAGTAACTGGACGGATGAATAAAACCAGAAGAAACAAACATGATAGAATGAAGCAGCTGAGAGGAGGCTTACCGGAAGATCAGTGACGACTCAGACTCCATCCATCCTTCCTTCACTGTATCCTTCACTGTCTCCTTCACTGTCTCAGTCCTCCCTGTGCAGAGACAAAGATGGAGTGATGAAGCTTCTTGTCGTCCTCACAGATCTCTGCAGCTCAGAGGAAACGACAACTTGCTGCAGCGACTTTAATCCACAGCCACCCTTCAAAACCTCTGTGCTCCTATCCTCCCTCTCCTCCTCTATTCCTCTCCTCCGTCCTGCAGTGATATATCCTCACAGCTGTAAGAATCACACACACACACACACACTCACACCCTTCAGCCGCACACACACACATCCCTGACGACGGTCACCACAAGAGATGGGAGGCTGAAACCACGGCAACCTGGCAGCATCCTCACACTGCTGACTCCTCCTCCTGCTGCTGAGATAGGGAGGGGGAGGGGAGAGAAAAACAGAGAGAGAGAGAGAGAGAGAGAGAGAATGAAACATCACAAAGTTTTTTTTTGTTTTTTCATTTTGTTTGTTAGGAAAGGAGCAACAATGTTGGTTCACATGTGTGAAGAGATGTGTGCAGCTGTTTTTCATCCTTTCTCCTCCTTCATTTCCTACATAATGATGATGATATTAGCTGACATGATGTCACATGATATTTTAACATGATGACATCATGTGATGTCAAAGCACATGATGCTCTAACAGATTTCTGTGAGACGTTAAAGCTGCAGAGAAACTTTTGACCACTAGAGGCAGGAAGGGTCCAGAACCAAGAAATTTTTTTAACATTATATTTTTGAATATCAAATTAGTAACTGTTAATAGCTAGTATTTTTTTTCCTTTTTCTTGTTTTTAGCAAAAAGTAAATATCCAGAGAGTCTCTGAATACTGCCCCAGTCAAGGGTGTAGTCTGTGAGTAGCAGAAATTAACCTGTTACCTTAGTCCATATTGAAATAGACATTTTTTGCCCCCCTAAATTACATAATATCTTCACGGATGCAGTTTCAGGCTTAGCAACCCTGGCTCCCCATCCCCCCACCCATACCAGTGAACCAGTTCGGTTTCAGTAAATTGTGAAAACAAAGAGCTCCAGGTTCACTTTGCCCTCTGCCCTCTGCCACTGTATAATAGCCCTGACAGATCACATGATATTACACTGGGATGTTCAAAAAAACAAATAGATGAAACCATGGCCGCTGGTAATGACAGCAAGACCGGTGGATGAGGATATAACCATTGTACTTTTCCAGATGTAGAACAAATACATCAAACAGCAACTGTCTACTACACACAGACCCCCCCCATCCCCCAATAATAAGGTTGTATTTGATAATGACCACACAGATGTTACTGTAATAATAAAATTTAGTATATTGTGTGCGCACTCGCATGCCTACACAATATACTACATTATATTACTAATTTAACCAAACACCACAGAAATGTATATAAGTATAACAGCAGCCACCTTGTTCCAAGTGAAAGCTACCCATAATCCAAAGCAGTAAAGTTGTAAGAGCTCCAGAGGAACATAGTGAGCACAGACAGCAGACTGAGGGTCCATCAGAGCTGAAGTGGACCATGAAGAAAACTGAGTCTCTTTTCTGTTGATCCACTTTAACATAACTGAGAACCAAGTTTGGTTTGTTTAAAAATGACTACATAAGAAAACACTCTAATATTCTGTCTCTTCTAACTTTCTCTGTGAGTGATCATTTTACAGTAAATACAGCTGAAATCATGTCTCAGTCTTTGTCTTTAACTGAGGTGTTTGGTGATTTGTCAGACAACATTGTGGTTATAAAATCAGTATTTTAGCAGCAACAGAGCAGCAGCTCGGAAGTGACTGCTAGTTAACATGTACTCTTAGTGGGCCACATTTCAGTCACTCTTTCAAACTTTTTCTGTTGTCATGACATCAGAAACAGAAAAACATGTCAATGAGAACAGCTTTACTGTGAATTCAGCTGTATTAAAATAGTGTATATGTGAGTGCACAGGGGAGGAGAGAAGAACAGATAAAAAGCTGAAACCAGCTGATCTCTCCAGAGATGTTCGATTGGGTTCAAGTGACGGTTCTGGTTGGGTTCATTTAAAGACATTCACAGAGTTGTTCCTAAGCCTCTTATGCATTGTTTTGGCTGTGTGCTTAGGGTCATTGTCATATAGTAAGTGAACCTTCTGCCCAGTCTGAGGTCCTGAGCCATTTGGACCAGGCTTTCATTAAGGATAGCTCTGCTTTGCCCTGTCTTTGCCCTGTCTTTGCCCTGACCAGTCTCTGCTGAAAAGCACCTCCACATATTTCAGTTTTTCCTTTTTAATAATTTTGCAAAAATGTCTAAAATCTTCTTTCCGCTTTGTCATTATGGGCTATTGGGTGTAGATTGAGGCGGGACAAGATGAATATAAATGATTTTAGCTGATTTTGTTAGTAAATGAACTGGTGACGATGGCTTTGAAATATGAGCATAAAGGAGGCAGACGATTGAGAACACAAAGATTATTTTATTCTCATGAAAAGGGGGAAGCTATGAGAAATTATTGAAAATGAATATAATGACAAATAAAAAAAATAAAATAATAATTATAAAAAGGTGAATGAACTAACAATAGAGGGTCACATTATGGCACAGAGCAACCACTTTTCAACTTACTTTTCAAAATAAGGCTGGCTCTTAATGAGGTACACAAAAACAATATAAGACAGTATACCTCTCCTTCTTTTAAAGCCCAGGGAGGAAAATGATAATTAGCTTTTGCTAAATAATGAAACGCAGAAAAATAACAGATTACCTCAGGACAACCCAAACAAAACCTGCTAAGGCAACTGCTGTTTGCTCTTTGAGGAATCTTCAGCGCAAAGCTCCATATGTGCTTCTGCTCCAGCTAGCCAGTCGACCTGTGCTCCTCTACCGAGCCACTCTGGTGCTTCTGATGGAGCTGACCACATTCACACTCCAGTTGCTGCTCCAGCTAACATTACCTCCTCTGCCTTTGCTCCAGTCAACATTTGTCAGTCTGTCTGTTCTGTCGCTCCAGAAAATGATAGCAGTACAACCTCTGCCGCCCCCAACTAATTACTCCTCTACCTCCATACACTCCTCCATTGCTCCGGCTACAAACTCTGCTTCTTCCACAAGCCTGGCAGAAGTCCACTGCTCCAGTAAATGGTAAATGGTAAATGGATTTGCACTTACATAGCGCTTTTCTAGTCTTACTCACCACTCAAAGCGCTTTACAATACTTGCCACATTCACCCATTCACACACACATTCATACATCACAGTCACACACTGATGGAACAGCCGTCAAGGGCAAAGTGGGGTTCAGTATCTTGCCCAAGGACACTTCGACACGTGGACTGGAGGAGCTGGGGATCGAACCACCGACCTAGTGGATGACCCACACTACCTCCTGAGCCACAGCTGCCCCAAACACTCCAGTGAGTGTTGTAGGGATCTGACTAAGTCTAACCAACCAGATGACCCAGCTATTATGAAGCGCCGAAACGTTGCAGCTGTTTCCAGGTCTCAGGTACAGGCCACCTTGGTAATCTTATATGTTGTTCATGTTCTTGGAGGGTCCTGGAGAAAAAGAGAATGTCATCTAGATACACAAACACAAACCTGTCTAGCATATCTTGAGCACGCCATTCACCCGGTTCTGGAATACAGCGGGTGCATTGGTGAGGCCGAAGGGAATGAATCTACAATGCTACAATGCTACAATGTCATTTGGCAGACGCTTTTATCCAAAGCGACGTACATATTAGAGTTTATGCAACACAAGCAAGGACCTGATAAGGAGATAACAAGAAAGAGTAAGTGCCATGAGGCTAGCTTGAGTCCGACAGGACAAAGGAGCCAACAGGTAGTGCATAGAGGCAATTTTTTTTTTTTTTTTTTTTCTTTCCTTCCCCAGGAAGTTAAGTGCTACAGTGCTGAGAGAGGGCTCAGCAGTTTAAATGAATATTTGTTTCCGAAGAAGGGTTTTGTAGAGGCATGTAGTGCCATGTAGTGTAGTGGTGGTAGAACCAGACGCTTTGTTGTGAGTGCGGAGGTACTAGTGAAAGAGCTGGGTCTTGAGTCTTTTTTTGAAGATCGAGAGAGACTCAGCAGATCGGATGGAGTTTGGTAGCTCGTTCCACCACCGGGGAACAACGGAGGAGTAGAGTCTAGCTAGAGACTTAGGACCGTGTTGTGGTGGTAGCACCAGGCGCTTTTCCTTAGCAGAGCGCAGTGAGCGGGAAGGAGTGTAGACCTGAATGAGGCAGTTCAGGTATGCCGGAGTTGCTTCCGTTATTGCTTTGTAAGCAAGCATCAGAGATTTGAATTTGATGCGGGCAGCAACTGGGAGCCAGTGGAGGGATATGAGCAGCGGAGTGACATGAGCTGTTTTGGGCTGGTTGAAGACCAGACGTGCCGCCGCGTTCTGGATCATCTGCAGAGGTTTGAATGTGCATGCAGGGAGACCTGCCAGGAGAGAGTTGCAATAGTCAATGCGTGATATTACAAGCGCCTGTACCAGTTGGGTGGCATGTTCAGACAGGTAGGGTCTGATCTTCCTGATGTTGTACAGGGCGTATCTGCACGACCGAGCAATCGAGGCCACATGAACCTTAATCTGTATTTGAAGTGGTCCAGAGGTGTGTTGAAGGCAGACCAGGTTTTATATGTGTGTGGTTGTGTATCAAAAACGAATGACGACCTGATGAGAAAGCACCTGCAAGACCCCAACTCCCCGGGTTATCATTCAGGAGTGGGAATGTGGGGTTCCCGAGCCTGGAGGACAGGGGCTGCAGGTGGCATTGGGTGTGGTTGTTCCTCCGCTGATGGTCCAGCTGCTGCGGCTAAGGGGTTGTAGTGCAGCGGCTTGGCCCAGTACAGCAACGGTGTTTCGGAAAACTGTGTAAAAAAAAACTAAACAAACTGGTTTGACATAACATCAGATTCCACACCAATGCAAAAACTGAAGAAGAATTTTCTGCTGTTCTGAAAGTTGGGCAGATTTGTGAGGATAAAGTCCCTTCTGTATGCCAACCACTGATCCTGACGTATTCTTACACAGCTCTTACGCCTGAGAAAATTAAGGACACCTGAACACTGTATAATATGTTGCCACTTTCCCCTTAACTTGTCTCCTCTTGGTTTCCTAAATGCAATTTGTAAGATCCAGCTCCAAAGCATTTTGGAGAAATGTGCAATGCTTTACATATCTCTCTCTCAAATTAAATCGAAGGCAACTGGACTTGTATTTGTCTGTGGAAGACGTTTCGCCTCTTATCCAAGCGGCTTCATCAGTTCATCATGTATTGGTCTCTCTAGTCCGCACTAGTCTGACCAAGAAAGTGGAGTAGGACCCAGGTATTTAACCTCTTGTGGGTGGGTCCACCAAAGTACCTGTGAAAGTACTGGTTTCACCTGACCATTGTTGTGGTCTCATGTGGACGACCGTCGTTAGGGTCAGGTGACCCTGTTGTTATCCTGTGTGAACGACAGTCGTTAGGGTCAGGTGAGCCCCTGGTGGATGACGATCGTTGAGAGTCGTCTGAGGTTATGTTGTTGACTCTCCTGGGTACCGATGAAAGGGCGACATTGTAGATGGGGGATAGATGGTGTCGCAGACCCCCTCTATCCCCCATCTACAATGTCGCCCTTTCATCGGGGTCACCTGACCCTAACGACGGTCGTCCACATGAGACCACAACAATGGTCAGGTGAAACCAGTACTTTCACAGGTACTTTGGTGGACCCACCCACAAGAGGTTAAATACCTGGGTCCTACTCCACTTTCTTGGTCAGACTAGTGCGGACTAGAGAGACCAATACATGATGAACTGATGAAGCCGCTTGGATAAGAGGCGAAACGTCTTCCACAGACAAATACAAGTCCAGTTGCCTTCGATTTAATTTGAGAGAGAGATAACTATGACCTGGACGAATGAGAACATTCACAGACAGAATGCTTTACATACTGTATATTTTGCACACTGCCTGTGACTGATGCTGGTGAGAACTTTCAGTAAGATAAGGCAAAGCAAGTTCCATTGCTACCTGTAAAATGGCTATTGGATCACTACACACGATGCCCACAGGCTCATTTCTAGTTGGTGTGTATACTTGGTTCAAAGATTTGCAGCTGATTTTACTCCTTTGTTATATCATTCTATAGATGATAATGTCATTTTATTTTAATTGAAGAAATTAATGTATATTTAAGTTATATGTAAGTTATTTATCAATGTCAAGACAATTTTACCATTAAAATTAATTCTGTAAAATGGCCTTAGCACATTTCTTATGGAGGATACCATCAAATATTGAATTTTATTATGTGCAGAATGTTGGATGTATGTCTGCACAGTGTTACATGTTCACATAGCCTGAGGTGGGGCCCAATGTAATATCTTTTCATGGGCCCCAAAATCACTGGTGGTGCCTCGGGCCGCCAACCAGAGCTGAGTCCAGCTCAGTCTTGCTCAGAAATATTGGAGGTTTTCATCATGTTTCACTCGGACTTCATGTCCTCACACATCCAGGGGAGTCCATCCTCTCAGTGACCCCCTCCAGGTTTCTCTGTTATTGTCCATGGAACTGGACCTGAAGCGGTGTTCTCTCCAGGACTCTACCCTAACACTCTCAGAAGGGTGATTCTTCCTGCCTTTAGTACAGAGATGACCCTCTGTTTTTACTCAGGTGGTTGCTCATATGTTTCCTCTCCTCCTTCCTTGTTTCCTGTCCTCCTCATGTACCTTCTTCTCCCCTTGTGTGTGTGACATCAGCACGTCCTATATTTATCCAATTACATGTCTTCATTGTAGTCATGTGATGTGCTGTGAGCTCTAGTGCAGTTACATAATTCAAGATTTAGTTTGATGTGAAATTATATTGGAGCAGCTTTGGAACAGCTGTTTATTCTTCTATTCTCTGTAAATATAAATGTGTGTGTGTGTGTGTGTATTTATCTATATTTAGATATATCTAAATAATGTATATACACACACACACACACACACACACACACACACACACACACACACACACACACCTATATATATTATATATATTAAATATATATATATTGAACAAACTGTATCATCATGTAACACATAACACATAAACTTGATAAATGTATAAAGCAGACTGTGTGGAGCTGTTTAGATTCTGTGTTTATGTTCAGTGAAACATGATCTGAATATTTCAATGTTATGGCAACGTTATTATAGAATCAACATAGTGTCATTCTAACGTGATAACTGGGTTCTAACAGTAGACCCCCAGCCCCTCACCCCGGGCCGCGTACTGCGCATGCGCCTCGTTCTGCAGCAGTCCGTGTGTGTGTGTGTGTNTGTAGCAGTGCGTGTGTGTGTGTGTGTCTGTGTGTGTGTGTGGTGTGTGTGTGTGTGTGTGTGTGTGTGTGTGTGTGTGTGTGTGTGTGTGTGTGAGAGTGCGTGCATGTGTGTGTGTGTGTGTGTGTGTGTGTATGTGTGTGTTTGTGTTCAACCAAACAGCTCACCAAGGCTCACTTATCCGACGGATCGGTTTAACCCGGCTTTTAGCCTGCTCCGCGTTGATTAGCCCGGATCTGTTCAAACCCCTGCGCTAGCATGTTGTCCAGTCCGCAGGACCAGAACCAGGAGCCGAACCAGGAGCAGGAAGAGGAGAGGAAAGAGGAGGCGAAGGCTGAGAAGACAGAGGTTAAAAGTGAGGAAACGAATGAGGAGCAAAATAAGGAAAGGAAAAAGGAAAGCAAGAAGGAGAAGAAGGAACCCTGGAATTATTGTATCTACAACCCTACCACCGGAGAGTTCCTGGGCCGGACCGCCAGCAGCTGGGGTAAGACAGGCGGCCTGGAGACAGGCTGCGAGTCCGCTATGAGCGGTCCGGGAGCTCTGAGACACACGAATCTGTCTGTCTGTGTATTTTTATCACAGTACATAACAGTACATCATAGAAAATATATAGTACACAACAGAATATTAAAGTACATCACAGTACATAACAGAAAATTACAGTACATCACAGTACATAACAGAATATCACTGAATATTACAGTACATAACAGAATATTACAGTACATCAAAGAATATTTGAGTATACCATAGTACATCACAGTATATGACAGTATCACAGAATATTACAGTGCATCACAGTACATCACAGAATATTGCAGTATATCCCAGTACATGGCAGAATCGCATCATAGAATATAACAGTATACCACAGTAGAGATAGATAGATAGATAGATTGAGATAGATAGATAGATAGATAGATAGATAGATAGATAGATAGATAGATAGATACTTTATTTATCCCCTAGGAGAAATTCCTGTGTCCATTAGCTCATTGTTGATAATAATAATAATAATAATAATAATAATAATAATAATAATAAAAAGTCAATAATAAATAAACAATAATAATTAAATTAGTCCACTTTCTTTGGCTGACGTGTTGTATAGCCTGGTGGCAGTGGGAACAAAGGATCTCCTGAACCTCTCTGTTCTGCAGCGCAGTGAGATGAGATGTTTGCTTCTGTAGCTGCTTCTCTGTCCTGCCAGAATGTGCTGGAGAGAGTGGTTGGTATTGTCTAAGATGGCTTCCATCTTACATTGCATGCATCTCTCCACAACAGTCATGAGTGAGTCCAGACTCCTGCCAAGCAGAGACCCAGTCTTTTTTACCAGCTTGTCCAGTCTCTTTGTGTTCATGTCGGACATGCTGCTGCCCCAGCAGACTGCAGCATGAAAGAGTACACTGGCCACCACTGATGATAAAACATGTGCAGAATTTAACTGCAGCTGTCAAAGGAACTGAGCTTCCTGAGGAAAAAGAGCCAGCTCTGCCCCTTCAGGTAGATGGCATCCGTGTTCAGGGACCAGTCCAGTTTACTGTCCAGGTGCACACCTAGGTATTTATAAGTGTGTACCACCTCAATGTCCTTCCCTCAAATGTTGACTGGCTGAAGGGTGGGCCTAGACCTCCGAAAGTCCATGACCATCTCCTTGGTCTTGGAGGTGTTCAGAAGGAGACAGTTCTTGTCGCTCCATTCACTGAAGGCCATCATCAGATCCTTGTACTCCTCTTCCTGCCCATTCCTGATACGTGCCACAATAGCTGTGTCACCCGAGTATTTCTGGATGTGGCAGGATTTAAAGTTGGCCGTATACAGAGTGAACAGGAATGGAGCCAGAACAGTCCCCTGTGGAGCCCCAGTGCTGCTCATCACTGTCCCTGAGACACAGTTACCCAGCCTGACGTACTGTGGTCGTCTTGTCAGGTAATCCACAATCCAGGACGTGAAGCAGGGATCCACCCCCATCCCTTCCAGCTTGTCTTTAAGAATCGGGGGTTGGATGGTGTTAAATGCACTTGAGAAATCAAAGAACATAATCCTCATGTAACCACCTGGCTCATCCAAGCAGGAGAAATAATGTTCTTTGGCAGGTTGTCTGGGTTCCAGGAGGAGAAAAGGATGAGAATCACTGCTACTTCATGTTGACAGGAGTCAGCTGAAGTGGTTAAACATCAGGGCCTGTATTCATGAAACATCTTAAGGCTAAAAGTAGCTCTTAACTTGCCAATTTAGGAGAAACTCCCAAAAATAATGGGTGTGTCAGTCCTAACTTTAGGACTCCTAAAGTAACACTTGCTAAAAGTAGCACCTAAGTCTGGGAGAATTTAGAAGTAGTCGAGAGGACTCCTAACTAAGACCAAAAAAGACAAAAAATCATAAAAGGGCTGCTGTCATTCCATGTCGTGATTTTCTGGAAACCTTAAACGATGCTGAATTACTTAAAAGATACAAACTCAATCGCAAGGGGATAATGATCGTTGTGGAGTTTGTGAAGGATTAAATACCAATACCAAATACCAATCTCCAACCAACCGAAACAACACCATCAAAGCAAAATTAAATGTTTGGCAACGCTGCGCTGCTTGAAAACAGAGAAAAAGCAACTTTGCAATGCTGACAACTTGCGATCCATTCATTAAACAACAGGCTAAATGCTCTCAAAGACAACATCATAGGACAATTCATACGATTTCCTTTCGATCTTCAACAACATAAAGAAAAGCTGCTTCATGGTCGGTCTTCCCGGTGTGATCGGTGTAACACATGTAAAAAAATCATTAGACCATCACAAGATGAGGAGGCATTTGTAAACAGGAAAACAAAATCACACCATCAACACACAGGTTGTATTTGATGCTGCCTGTACTGTTATAGACATTGTTGTACAGTGAGGATCTAGGCAACACATAATTCATGGATTTTAATGGAGAGTGTCCTAAGGCAGCTGTTTGAAAGCCTCATATTCCAGCTGGATGTCAGTTGGTGGGGTCAGTGGATATGTTCTCACACCTAAACCCACAGCTGGGACCACAGCTACATTACAACAGGTAAAGTTACAACAGACTGTGAGAATAGGCTTATAGACTGCCCGTTAGCTTTAGTTAGGTTGTCTATGAGATGTGAGTTTTTTTGTTGTTTTGAGAGAGAATTGAAGGTAAGTTTTCATTGTAAAATTAAATTCTCCAGGGTCGACACAAACATTATCATACAGATGCATTTTGGAGAATGCACTACTTTTGTAAACAGCACCGAATCCCTTATTATTTGATTTGTATTCATTTATTTCTGAGGGTTTTTTTTTTAATTATTACTGTGGGATTGGTTGTGCATGTGTTTTCACCGGCACAGACCGTTCTTTCATCAAACCAATCTCTGTGGTTCCTGCAAGTGAGCTCGTCATTGATGTCAGCCACAGCAATGGAGTCGCACTCTTAGCTCAGGAGTTTTTGCTTTTCCTGTTGTGAATATGATTTAAAAGAAAACTTTTAGTTACAAACTTTTAGTGTGACTTATGAGTAATCTTAGTGGTAAGATAAAATGCTTTGTGAGTACGGGCCCTGATCAGCTTCCACTTGGAACCCATGTGGAGGGGGAGACTCAGAACACTGGAGGATTATATATCCCATCAGAGATACGGATGTTGGGACTTCTTTGATTAGTCTTCTGCCACCACAAATCACACCTCAATATCTGATCATGGAACAGGGTTTTTCCTGCATAGAGAATTTAGAGGCGGACGCCTCTGTCAAATTTCGTGCTGCCTCCACCTCCCGACAAAATTCTAGTACTCATGGATTTGACATTTGTAACTGCAATTGCGGCTGTACCCCACTAAGGCAATATATTGGCGCTGTATCGTAATCTGAGCATCAGGCAGAGCCATCCGAAATTTCCAAAAAAGAATACGAACGCGCTGGATTTTCTGCCTGCGGTAGGAGGCGGTGACCTGATTTTTAATAAGGTTGTCATCTGTCCTGTATAAAACTGGATCGTCCCGTATTTGAAAATAAAATGCTGCGTCCTGCCTCCAACTCCCAAAAAAATTATAGTACTTGTTTTCTCGGTACTCGGTGGATTTGAATTAATACAGGATGCACTTTGTCCCGTGTTTTCGTTCATATTATGTCCTCAAAGTGCTCTGAATAATGTAATGTCAAGTAAACCCAAACCAGTTGCCACCTTTTTTCACATTCAAGGTGGCAACCCTACAGATGAATGTTATCTTTTTTACATCCAAGCACACCCAGCTTCTTGAAAAGTTTCCCTAAATTAACGTTACATCCCATCATGTATGGTATGGACAGGTGAAACAGTGCAGAGTACAGACATCATTAGTTCTAATATGGGAAAAAATGGTAATTCATGTTACTGACGAGATACGGTTAATTTGTCAGGGCTGAAAGTAGGCTTAATTCTCAGCCCCAAAAGCCATAAAGTGTTTTTGATTAAGATCTCTGCAGTATATATATACCATGCCCCATGTGAGAGGGTACACTGCCACATTTTTGTTACAGTCATCATGATTGAACGTGAAAAAGAAGTAAACATTTGTATAGAACACATTTACATGTATTAAATAAAATAAAGAAAACAGAGTGATGTGGGGTTAGTCTGTTGTGGGGTTAGTCTGATCTGCAGCGACTGATCTGATTTGACGGGATCACTTAGTTAATTCCTGAAACACAGAATAAAAAACGCTGCACAACAATGTTTGTTTCCTGTGTTGTGTTTAAATAAAGTAATGTTTGAATTGTCTCCTCCAGGTCTCATCCTCCTCTTCTACCTCATCTTTTATGGGTTTTTGGCTGGAATGTTTTCTCTCACAATGTGGGTGATGTTAAAGACTCTGGACGAAAACATCCCCCGACATCAGGATCGAGTGGCCAATCCAGGTGAGTTAATGTGTAACCACAATTCTTGGTTACTTCACATCCATAAAGATGATGTAGATGTTTTTCAGATTTGAGTTGAAAGAGAGGCTTTGACGATAATTAAATGGAATTCATTCAGATATAAATTATAAAATCACAGTGAGGACACCGACTGGACAGGTGTATAACACTCTGAGAACACCTGATAGACAGGTGTTAATCAAGTTGAGGACACCTGCTGGACAGAACTGAAGCAGTTGTTGCTGGTTGTGTTTTCACTCTGCTGTTAAGGTCATTTTCAGTTTCAGAGTCTCAATCATTCTGTTTTCTGTGTTTGATTACTGATTATAGATTGTTTTTTTTGTTTTTTTTTGCAGGTTTGGTGATTCGTCCTCACGCAGCTGAAATCTCATTCAACCGCAGCAACCCAACAAACTACAACCATTACGTCAAACAACTGCACGACCTCCTGCAGCGTGAGTATGAGCGCACACATCACTTTGTCTTTGTGGTAATCACTGCTGGATTTTCAAAGGTGTGGTCTGCCCCCCAGCACAAGTGCTGATTGTCACCTTAACAATAAAGGTCCAGTTTTGTGTGGACAAGGAACTGATGTCTCCTCAAACATAAAAACTAATTATTATGATGTTGTTTATTTTCAGAATATAACGACAGTGTTCAGGAGCGTAATGACTTGTGTCTGGTGGGAGAATACACTGAACAGGATGATGAGCAGATAAAGAAAGTTTGTCAGTTCAAACGTAGTACACTGCGTCAGTGCTCCGGTCTGCCCGACACCAGCTTTGGATACGCTGAAGGGAAACCCTGCATCATTATCAAGATGAACCGGGTCAGCAAAAGCATTTTTCATTTTCACTCTTATTGTTTGACAATCTACAAAAGTAGTTGTGCTAATATTTGTTTACGATAAACTGACATGGAATGAATGATGATGAATAGGTAGAGGTGACAAACATTACAATATTGCCTTCATTTTTTAAACCTGTCAGTTCTGGCTAAGGTTTATATAATTTCTCATATCATGCTAATTGAACTACGATCAGCTGTGTGTTACTGTAATACTTTTTGAAATGACTCTAGTCAGAGTCAAGATCACTCACCTGAAGGCGTGACAGTTTCTATGGTTACTAGCAGGTTGAGATACCTAGAGCTCTGAATGTTAGACACTTTGTCAGTTAGGTTTTATTTTATTTGAATTTCACTATGAATAATTATGAATATAATATATATAATGTAGATTGTGAAATTACAATAAATAAAAGCAACAGCTGTCTGTCTGCAGGTCATTGGACTGAAACCACGAGGAGATCCCTACATCAACTGTACCGCCAAGGTAACACACATATTGTACATACATTATACAAACACACAAACAAACACATTATACACACATTAAAACACACGCTTTTATCCCAGTTATCCAGTGTTCCCATATTGCCCCTGTGAAGCTGAATGACCAACAAACCGTTTTTTATGAGCCGCTCGGTAACCAATCTGACACTGAGAAATGCTTTAGTTCTTGTCAAGCTGACAATAAAAATCCAAACATTGGATGCACAAAGAGAAAAATACAATAATGACATGTTTTAGAACAGTTTAGATCAGTGGTAATATTTGTAGTAGTTTTTAAATGTAAAAATATTTCTGTTGGTTACAGATATAACCCTCTGATGATATCTATAACACATCAAACACATAAAATAAATATACATATAAACTTAGTGCTCTAACCTGGAATTTTGTGTTTTGACCCACATCACGAGATTTCCCTAACCCTAACCAAGTGGTTTCTGTGCCTAAACCTAACCATTTTAACCCAAACAACATGGGAAGGACTGACACTGAACGCAATTAGAAAGGGTAAAGTTGTGTTATTTGATTGATGAGATTGGATTGAGTTAGTAGATAGTTTGATGTGAAATTTATTCTCGCTCTCCTCATTATGTTAATTGTTAATGTATCATTATCATTTTGTTTAAATAATATAATTTCTACCTGTCTCTGGTAGAGAGACAGTGTGTTACAGATGCAGTACTTCCCATCTGAAGGTCGGCTGGATAAAATGTTTTTTCCGTACTATGGCAAGAAAGCGCATGTGAGTAAAGACTGTGTGATTAGTTTACTATAAACTATATTGTATTTACTTTGGTGTATTATCATTATTATTATTATTATTATGTGATCTCTGTAAGTAATGAGATTCTCACTGTTTAATGTGTGACTAATGTGCAAGTCCTTCACATTTGCAGTTAGAAACATGGTTCTAACATTGACAGTGCATCAAATCATCATTAATACCTGAAAAGCAGCTGTTTATTGGCAAAATGCATAGTCAAAAGTTGATGGCATAGCACCACCCCTAGACAGTTTTTGATGATTTCTTTTACCAATACTTTAATACCTATATTTGTATTTGATGTTCTTGTCCCTTCCTTCGACTACACCAGCATCCTTTTTTACACGTCAGTCGTCAGCAGGGACAGCAGCAGATATTTTTCTGCTGAATCAACTCAAATTCATGTGACCTGGAATGAGCTAAAAACACGAAACTAAGCACAATAACTTTAAATGATGAACATGTGCTTCCCAAGAAAGATGAACCCAATTGGTCATATGGTGGCAGGGTAATTAAGGCCTGAATGCAATTATGGATAGGCCACGCCCCTCACACCTCAAGCTTGTTGATGTCTTATTTGGTTTTTAATATATTGACCAATGAACTTCAAAGGGGCGTGGCTCAGCACATACATTGACCAAAATCAACAACTGTTGGGCCAATCATTACAAAACCATGCAGGATGTGTCCACATCCACACCCTGAAAGTTTCATTCAAATCTACCACTAGCTCTGGGCGTGGTATAACACAAACCAAACTATAAGTCAGAAAATGTTTGATTGTGATGATTGGAAAATGTCCAATCATCACAACACTTGGTAGATATGCTGCACTATGTTTGTAAAATCATCTTGATATTGGCCAATAGTGGACACAACAAATCATTTCCATATGGCCTTATGGCATAATATTTTTGGGGGGCTTTTATTATGAAACTCTGTCTAGAGTCCAATCTAGATGAAAATTTTATCATGAGAACCCTGACAATATGGAGATCAGTGACAATGCATGACAGTCTTTCCAGTAGTGAAACAAATGTGATTATAATTAAGATAATAAATTAAATTATCCACAAATCTCCACTTGCATCTAGATGTATTATTATTCTTCTTATTATTATTGCAAACTAAAAACTTTCATAAAATCAGCTTCTTTTTATTTAGCAGAAGATGAGAAGCTTTTAGTCCAGATCAAATATCCTAAAAGATAAACATACATAATAATACTAATTACATAAAGTGTGTGTGAACCAGGACAAACTTTCCATGTTAACGGAACCTCTCTCTCTCTCTCTCACTCCAGCCATCAACCAACAAAGATCAATTTTTTCTTCTTTAATGTAGTTTCTCTTTTGTTGGTAACAGTGGCAGCTGGCAGTTGACTTAGGTATTTGTTATTGGTTTTGAAAATATATCCAAAGATGATATTGCTTCTGTTGGTTTTGGTATTAATCCTGTTACTTAATCCTTTCTGAGGATTATGTGAAGGTTACTTTGCAAAATGTCTCACTTTGTGACTCTGGGACATGTATTTCAGTTTGCGGGTGCAAATATGGATAATGCAGCTCCTCTTGCTTCCCAGGTTAGAGGTTGGTTCAATTGGTACTTTTGCTCTGTTGCTTAATAAATGGAGAGAAACTCTTATAGACAGTGAGTGGACACTGTTGAGTCAGTGCTGTAATGGCCCTGTTAAATCTAATGAGAGTTATGTTTTCCCTTCAGTGAATGTTTCCCCAGATTGCAAGGACTAAACAGGATTTTTTTTTTTTTTATGTGGGAATTCCTTTAAGATTTTGTTCCAAGATGCCAATACAAAGTCAATGTATAAAAGTTTTGCACAAGGACAAATTAAATGGTAAAACTGACACTTCATGGAGAGCTCACTTAGGTCTGAGTGGCAGTGTTGGACCTGAATAGAGAATTCTGTGTAAACTTCCACTGATCAAAACAGCTACTGACCTGCAGAGGAGGGTCTTACACGGTATCTGTTAATGCTTTTGTCATTGTTATTAACTCCTTGAACTTTGATGTGAATTCTGATGAAAGTTGATTACAACTTTTACGGCACTGCAAACAATGTGGAAGAGTTCACAAGCACATGGTGCCCTGAAAACGTTTAATGTTCCGTTGTAGAGAATGAACTGCTTTTTCGACATAAAACTATGTTTTTGTTTTTATTAATTTAATTTTATTTATCTATATCTTTCATTTTGTTTTTCTACAGAGTCATTGTATTTAGAAAACTCTGTTGTGAGCAAATGGAGATTTTGAATTGAATTTTCTCTCTCTCTCTCTCTCTCCATTTTAACCCTACATCTCTCTCTCTGTCTTTACAGCCTGACTATGTGCAGCCTCTGGTCGCAGTCAAGTTGTTGTTAACAAAAGATGACTACAACGTCGAGCAGACAGTGGAGTGTAAAGTCGAGGGTACAGACCTGCGTAACAATGATGATCGAGACAAGTTTCAGGGCCGTGTCACTTTCCGTGTGATGGTGTCAAAGTAAACGGCCCTGCTGGTTACCATGGATACCACAAACTGGGTTTACACTGGAAAAGCTCCAGTTCAGGACAATTTTTAATCCAGACCTGATTTATTCTTGGATGTCTGAATGCGGTTCATCCTGTTCAGAGGACCACTGAGAGATATATATGGTTACACTGCCAGAACCTTCATATTTTATCTTAACCGCAGTCCAGATCTTTTATTCAGTGGTCTAGATCTGCTCCAGTCAATGCAGATCAGGTCTGCTATGGAAGCATGTGAGCCATCTGTATAATGATGTGTTTTTTTTTTAAATGTATAAATGTGATGTAATAAATCAATGATATGATCCTAGTACAAGGTCACTTCAAAACATAAACAGTGAAATCACATAGAGGACCGAAAACCGAGTTCAGCTTTTCACTGGTTATGCTACAGTTTCAGTTGACATTCAGTTTGTCAGTAATCAGATTAATCACATTACTCAGCCTCCACCCTGAAACAGTCATGCCAGAGGACCTGCCTTTTACAATATTAATGACATTTACAGTACTGTACTGATAACGTGATTAAGTTGAGTTCTAAAACAGAAATCTGGATTTGTGACCATACAGACATTTCAGTAGTGCTTCTCTGTGTGAGTAAACAGATCTATAATGATAGTAATCTAATTGCTTATCTGTATGTAAACCTTGTAGAATAAACAGAGTAATTTGGTTTATGCAAAGAATTGCCAAACAATTCAGTACAAACCTTTAATAGATAAATAATAATATGAAATCTCATGAGTACAGAATGTTTCACCTGAATGCTAGGATTATAATTTCCTGTCTAAGACCGAAGCTCCAGTGTTAACAACCCCCCCTCCATACACACACCTCCCCCGAAACTCATGTGAGCAGAAATATTTGTGTCAGTTTTAGTTTTTCACAGTAAAAATGTTGAAATATAGTTTATGAATTGAATTAGTTCCTCTCACTGTTTCCAACCAAATGTTGTACAGTTTTTTATGTGATACCAGCGACTACTGTTGTGTTTTTATTGAACAAGATGACATGCAGGCTTGCAGAGGTCCAATTAGTCTTTAGTAAATCTGTTTTATCATCATGTCTCACTGCTGTTTCAATTTACCTTGATGTATTAGTTTCTATCCTGAATGAAAAAGAATGTGATGTGTCTGTCTGCTAGAGGAAGAAAAACAAGAACCATGATAATGCATCTACTGTGCTGCAAATAAAAGATCCAACAGTGTTATTTTTTATTGTAAAAATGTTTCTATCAGGTTTTATCACACTGTCTGTAGTTGTACTGTAACTTTGACTGCACAGCTATGGTGCCATAGGTGTGCCATAAAATTTAATAAATTTGTAAAAGAATAAGAAAATAAATGTGGAAATATAAACAGGAATGAATACAAGAATAAATGAATAAATGTGGAAATATAAAGAGAAATAAATAAAACAAAAAAAATGCTTTTACCTATTGCTTTTGCTTTTACTGTATTGCTTTTGCTTTTCCCACATTGCTTTTGCCTTTTCTATTCGAAGGAGAGGGCGCTGCCTGAAGATGGGCAGGCTGCAGTACAGTTACGCCCACTCCATGTTACGTCACACAGCTGTGTGAGACAGTACTAACCAGGCCCGATGGTGAGTTCCTGGATGGTAGTCCCAAATTCATTTATGTAGCCCAAAAGGAAGCTGAGATATATTGTATAGGTTCTGAGGTAAATATCCACCACGTTACAATACTGCCATCTAAAAACACTCTGGATCCCTTATCCTCTAGGGAATTAACCGATACAAACAATCCAATACATCACTTTACTATTACTATTTGATGTCATATCTTTAGCCATGTATTTGTGTGATTAAGAATTGTTATCTTTGTGTTAGTCAATGTATTCTATGTGTACTATTAAGCCATGGTAATATTGTTATTCCAGTTATTGTTCCTAGCAATAGCTATCTATTTCATGTACGCCATTATTAACAATGAACGGGCCATGGTGGGAGTAGGATATGTAACTCTCTTACATTTTTGTCTCTCACTTTACGCACTTGCTCACGTTTGTTTCTTGCCTTGAACTTCGTGTTACTAGTTTGGTAAAAGTTTGCCAATTTTTCCACGTTCTTTGTTCTCTTTTTCTCCTTTTTCTTACACGTTTTTTGTCGTTGTTACTTTAACAAGCCAAACCTTCCAAATTGACATTTTGCCGTTTTTTCCTTTTGACAAACTTTAATTTTGTTTAGAAGATTTTTGAAGGTTTTTTTTCATTTGGCCAACACCACTTCCTTCCAAAGTTATCTGATAAAAGTCAATTAAACTTTTCGGCAGTCAACATCCGGCCCTCCGGCTATACGCCTGACCCAGACTGGCTAACCAGATCTCGAGAGTGCCTACGGAAGAAAGTCTGCTGCCAGACTGCGCCGATGCTAAACCCACTGAGACATCGGCAGAGCCCGTCACCCCTGGCAATGGTCGTCATCTCCCAAAGAACCCACTTGGAGCTTGGTGTCCCGGTTACCTGGCAACATCAACTCCTGGGCTCCAGCCAAGATCTCAACAGCACACCGCAACTCAATAGGCAACTCCATCATCTGCTTTGAACTGGGGTGATGTCGGAATAAACTTTATAAATAAATAGATCCAATAACGATAATTCCTTGCCGTTAAGAATAAATACACTACACATAGCCAGATTCAGTCTCTTCCCACATCGCCCAATCTAACCACTAGTTCAGCGGTAGAAATAGGTATTGTTTGATGTAGTTTCATTTTCATTATCATTGTTCATTGTATTTCATCTGTGCATAGTAAGTAATTAAATCTTATTAACCTGACCCAGTCGTTGGTCTGTGTTTGCTTAAAGTGGAGATCGGAAATCATTGTAATCGAGAAATCACTACTTCTGATGTGAGATTGATCAAATTAATCCATAACTTTAATAAAGTTGTCCTCCTTGAGGACTGGTGCCCCCTTTTTAATGAGAGCATATTTGAAATTGTGGTATTCATGCTACATATATTGGTGCCCCATGTGAGGTGATTTCAAATCACCGTTCTCCACTACAAAGAAACCTGTTGAATGCTGAGAGTGACCTCGCTCTCTACCTTTTGATTCAATTGCATTTTGGCTTTGTTGCTTGGTACCTGTTGTGTGTGAGCATTTGAAACCTTGAAATTTTGCTTACAAATCCTTGAAATAAGCTTAGTGTTAAACTGTGTGGTCAGGTTTATAATAACGTGGACGAACGTTGATTAGGCTAAATACCGTTGAACAGAGTTATTGCGCTGACAGTAACTCCCCAGACCAGTGGTGGTGGTAGTGTACCTAAGCATACACCCGTCAACAATAGTGATAGTCTAGAACAAGTGTTGAAGCTAGAGCCAGTGAGCTTTGTGCTATTTGTCTGAAATTGCATGCGACAGTGTGATCATATGCTCATTGAAAAGGCCTGTTGGTGGATCATAGCTATTGTGTGTCCAAAGAGCCAGTTTTTAATCCGCCCTTAGTGTGGGTGGATTTGTCCTTGAGTCCCGGTGAATTCAGCCTGCCTCAGACCTTGACGGTAGCCTGTTAGCTTAGCTACTTAACAAGTCAGCAACTGTGACCTGTCGCAGCAGAGGTTCTATAAGTAGGGAGATTTAAATGCGTTGGAGATTTAAAAGAAAAGAAGAATAAATACAGAGGTGATTTGAATAAGAAATGGAAATAAAATGCTTTCTTGTTTGGGGTCCCAGAATGGACCTGTGTTGAAGAAATTAAATAAATAGCCTTGGGTACGGAGCGTGACCCTAGCTCCGTGAAAAATCTTGTGATCCAAATTGTGAGAGAGTCCTTGAAATAATTGATTTAACATCCCAAAATGGGATGGGAAAATCTGCTATTTTTTTTATTTTTATATTGCAGCAACATTTGCCCATTGGTGTGTGCTCGAGGCCGCAGTGCGTCACGATCTATTCTTTGAAAAGCTTAAAGTTTGTTGAGAAGTTGCTTATTTGGTGCTCTGTGCAAGACTAACCTTTTCTCACCTGAGCAGCTAAAGTCTTTTAGTTGGCGGTACTAACGCCGTCATTGCTGACGACATCCCTCTTCCTCCTCCTCTATTACCCTGATTTACAAACCAACACAGATAGATATCTGGCGTCCTCTGGTGGCCGATTTGGGTAACTGAGTTTGAGAGTTGGAATATTCAAACATGGACTGTGTGCATGAAACACATCATAATGTAGCACTTTAATGCAACCTTACACTATAAGTTGTTGTAAACAGAAACAACAATTTTATTATATCATAGACTGCTATTAACCTGCCATGCTATTGACTTAACCTGTACACTACTCTCACTTGAACTTTAGAGCCTAACACACCTGAAGTGAATAAAGCTAACTCTGTGCCTTATATTACACTCTTATGTCACCTAATGCTTAGTGACTTGAACTGTCTGTTGGTGTATGAACTCAATATAACCTTTAAGGTTAAGAAATAGTACAGATACACACCTTTGTTTATCCTGGATTTGCTTGAGACTTCCTGTGTATGCTTATATGCTTTCACGCTTTTGCATCGCTTTAAGTGGATTGCTTGTTTGAAATATCTTTATTTATTTATAGTTTTCATTAACTCCAAATCTTCCACCTGAATATCACATCACATCAATTGGACTTTTGTTATCTAGTAAGATAATACTTCTAAATTCACTAGATTAAGTTTCCCTTGTGATTCTCAGTTTCAGTGTGCTGCCCTTTTTGCCTGTTTCTCAGTTGGCATTACTTTCAGCTTAGATACTACAGGGTGGACTCATCAATTGGAGGTTCCAATTTTGGGAGTTATTGTACCTGGATTTGGTTAATTTTGAGTTCTACCTATAAGGTGATCACTGTCCACCAGTGACAGCTTAACAGGGTGTTCCAATTTTAACATAGCAACATTTAAGCTTCCCAACTTTGAGTTCTATCCCTTTGAGAGCCAATCGCTGTGGAGTTCCTCACTGCTAAGGATTGCTTATTTTGTGATAGGGCATAACAATGGCACTGCTGAGACTGTAGTTTCAACAGTGTTTTTTTCTGGTGACAGTTTCTCCTTTCCAGAGTGGCTCTTCCTGATGTCTGTGTATATCAGTCTGCATTGTTATCAGTTTGGACACTATAAGGTGAACCCTTTCAATTGGATGTTCAAATTTTGAAGGTTATTGCACCTGGACCTGGTCAATTTGGAGTTCTACTCACAGCAAGGGGGTTCCAATTTTGACACAGTAACGTTGTTCTTTAACTATTCATTTTAAATTCTATCCCTTTGAAGATTGATCACCCTAGAGTTACTCACTACTGAGGCTTGCTGATTGTAAGGCAAGGCAACTTCAGGACTTGCTCCCTCTGGTGGCTAAAATAATACCACAATAGTGTTTAAGTGGAATGACACATAGCCTCTTTATATCTCAATGTACCAAAGAGCTCACAGCTGAACTTCAAACAAAAGAGAACGTGAGTTGAAACAAAAACCAAGAGTTAGAACAGTTGCTCCAAAAAGACGAGCAGGAGTTAACTGAACTTTGCAACCGATTCAATGAGGTAGTAAAGAACGTGATGAATCACATGGTCTTCTTCAACAGGAAATGGAAGAAATAGATGACATGAAGGCCTATTCAGAACACCTGCAGGATGATCAAAAACAGATTCAACAGCTACAAGGGCAGCTACATGAAGTGGGAGACAGGGTCAAGGCAGCCCGCCAGCAACAGGAAAGCAAAGGGGCCGAACTTGTACCAGTTAAGAAAGAGCTATGGCATTCCTTTGAGATATGACGCATACAGCAAACATGCCTAGATGAAACATTTTGAGAGGAGAAGGATGATTTTTTTTCACCTCGTGCCGAATCCTTTCCATATTGGCAAAGCCCTTCCAGAGCTGGCCACAACAATCCCTTCCCGCAATGTCAGCTTCCTTCAACTTCGGGTGTCTCATATCAAGACCTTAACTTGATTGCTCACAACTTGCCACGCTTTGAACCTACTCCTGGTGGTTCTCCGAACACCAGTAGCTACTTGAAGGACATTGACTTCTATCTGTGAAAGTTCCCAAATGCCACGGTCGATGACCAGCTATACCTGATCAAGGTGACGTCTGGGTGTCATGTGAGTAGGTTCAGTGAATGACAGTAAGAACACGTCAGAAGCTATTATGACCTGCTTTGCCAGGCATTAATGAGGGAATTCTCTGACCCCATCTCACAAACAGGTCTAACAGCTGCTATGACAGTCAAACAGGGGAGGCAAGAGTCTCCTCATCAATACTACCACCGCCTTCTTCTGGCTTACTTTGGTAACCGAAACGAGCCCGGGAGTTAGAAGGGGCTACTGGTGGTGGGGTACATGGACCAGCCAACCAGGGCTCCAGAATCGACCTGCTGAAGAACAAAAACAGTACCTACCCCCATGAAACTACCACATCCTCAAATCCTCAAGACCTCCCTGGCCTGGTAAAGGACAAAACCGACTGAGGAATGAGCCAAACTGCCACTCTGTGGACACCCACCGAAGTAGGTTCTAAGCCTACCAGAGGGGAAAGTTGTAAGGCTTGTGATGACCAGGGGGTCACAAGGCAAGATTGTGACTCACAAAACTCTCCACGAAAACCCAACAAGACATATGGTAAGTACAAAACATCTTGCCTCAGTCAGGAAGAGATGGAAACCATCTGGCACCTCATCCAAAGAATGCAAAAGGGAAACAAAAAGGCTGATCTCCTCTCAATAGCGTCAGTAGCCACTGAGACTTCCCCTCAAAACAACCCTCTCAACCAAACTTATGTGGCGGTTGAAGAATTGTACTTAGACCCTAGCGTCCCTGAGTCTACCCCACCTCAGGACCAGACTTCCATGGTCCCAGACAACACTAATGAATCAGATCTGGGAAATGAGAAATCAATGCCCCCAAGCACATGCCCCTGAAGACAGTTTCTGTGTCACCTTAATGAGAAAGGGGTTACACGAAAATTCTACGTGTCCTTGACGCTTGAAGGAAGCATGAAGCACTCCTTGATATGGCAGCGGACATAAACTTGATGTCACTAACACTTTTCAACAAGTTACAGGGGATTGCTCACCAATCTAACAAAGACTTGAAACTCCAGCCCTGTTCTCTGGAGGTTCAGCCATACACTCCCACTGGTACCCCGCTGACACCCATGTCTGTGATACAACTGACCATTGGACCCATGACTCTGCACCATCCAGTGTATGTGTCTCCTTTGTACTCCATTCCACTTCTCATCGGCAAAGACCTCCTCAATCGTCTTGAACCCCTGATTGACTTTGAATGCTTGAAGATGTGGGCACAAACAACTCTCCTCAAACATCAATCATAGTCAAATGCATCACCACAATAAAAAAAGTGATGTTGGGTCACCAACAGTCTCATCACAGCGACTTTGGTCAACACGTGTGCCCACAATGCTGAAGTTCCCTTGAGCAGGATTCAGTCAGCTAACCTTTGAACTCTGGTGTTATGAAGACAGTGTCCCTGCACAGGATGAGTTTGACCTGAGAGCAACAGGTGGACAGTCTGTCGGGTTCAGAGGAAGGAGGTCAAAAGACTCTTCTCTGCTCCAATGCAGGCAGGAGGGGAGGGGGATTTAACCTTTGACCCACTGCGCTGTTGCTTCCTCCTGGCCCTGCGGTTCTTATACCACACCTGAGAGAAACAGAGAGAGAGACAGAGAGAGGAGAGAGTTTTAGTTTCATGTTCTTAAACAGGACATTTAGAGCAAACAGAATGAACTAAATGAATATTCTTGTGCTATGAAGTATAACAATCATATAAATCATATGTTTTGTAGAGTAAAAAATCTTCACACACTGACAGTCTCCTACATGTACAACAAAGATAGTTTTATGGCTTTGAGTCCAGTATGGGGATTTTATTCTAAATCATGTTGTGTTGAAGGCAAATCAAGTCTCTTTTTTTTTCATCTGGTACAAATATTTAAATAAATATTCTAAGTTGCTTTGAACAAAAATATCTAATCAAATAAATGAATTAATATTCAAATATATTGGAAAAGGTGATTTAGAAGGAGAGAAGAGGAAAAGTGAATCAACCCAGTGACAAAATAAGATTAAGAAAACATTTTCATTTTCAATGACTTGTTTTTGGCTCGTGCGTAAAATGTAGAGAGGTTTCTGGTTTGTATGTTAAATAATCTAAGTTACAACATTAAACAGTTTTAGCAGTTTATTTCCCTGATAGACAGACTAACAGACTTGAGTTGCCACATAAACAAAAGCAAACTTGGTGAGTCGGTAACTCATGCGTAAAATGCAACCTGGAAAACGTTTTCTGGACAGATTTTACGCAATTCCATGAACGAACAGCACATTTATGTTTCTCCATCCAGTGAAACATCATGTCGGACTCACCCTGACCGTCTCCTCGCTCAGCCCCGTGCTCCTCGCCAGCTCAGCGCGCGCCTCCATCCCCGGGTATTCGGTAAACTCGAACAGCGCCTCGAGCTGCTTCGTCTGACTGTCTGTGAACACGGTCCTTATCCGACCCTTCTGACGCGGCTGCGACTGAGCGGACACCCCGGCCTCGTGGTAGCCATGGTAACCCGACAACGGCTGAGCATCTGGTAAAAAAAAAGAAGAAAAACATTTAATAGTTGGAAGAAAAATACTGGATTTTATTATTATATTATTATATTCATATTATTACTGTACCCTTGACTTTAAACTTTTTAAAACTTTTTTTTGATGAACTTGAAACAATAATTGTTTTTTTCTGTCTGATTTAATCCTAAATTTAATTTAAAAAACACTTTATAATTAGACCACAAACCTGCAGAGCAGCCGCTGAAGTTCACATACTGAATAAACGGATAAATGCTGCTAAAGTCGGTGCGATGGAAACCGGCTGCGTATGGGTAAAACACCTCTCCAAAACTCATCCCTTGGTACTGCAGGCAGCCTGGCACTGACACTGGGACTGGGACTGGCGCAGGAGGCCTGAGGTTCCCAGAATCCAGACTGAATGCGCCGGGGATCCCCTGGAGATATCCGTCCGGTGGAAACTCCATCACTGGTGGCTTGTGTCCGAGCTGCGGGGAGAGGATGCGCTCGATGCTGAAGTCCGACATTCTCCTTCCGTCCATGATTCAACTCTAAGATCCAGAAAGTTTCCAGAAACTTGTCGCAGTGATCTCTGAGCTCCCAGAGTCCTTCAGTGTCCAGTTTTAAACAGAAACAGAAGCTGCCATCAAACACCTGAGGCTCTTTAATATGTTAATGAGCTTTTTGAATTTAGTGTTTGATGCTGGAGGTTCAGTCAGAGATGAGAAGAAATCTGGACTTTGATTTGACCTCTTAACCTTTTGATTCTTTGAACTGAGAGATGATGTGAGTGAATATGAAAAGTGTTTTGTCCATTAAATCTCCTACTCAACTGTTGACTTTCACTGTTCTTCAAACAACTTAATTATCTTGCTCTTATTAGAGTTAATGAGACACAAACACTGAGTCATCCTGTAGCTGTTTAGTTAGTTCAAAAATACTTTTAGGCTACATTACATGTAAAGAAAAACATTTGTTGCAGCGTGCTATGAAATTAGACTTGGCCAAAATGTGAACAGAAAATCTTCTTTCTGTGTATCTATATAATATACAAATCTATAGATTTCTCCTGAAGGAGAAGTTTATACCTCTAAGGCCGTAACACACAGTAGCTCAATGCATAAATTGTGTTTTAATGACAAAAATCGAGATTTCTATCTAATAAATACCTTTGCAACACAGTTTTCATTCTTATACAACCCAATCTCACACTTTTATACAGTTTTCATGTGTGCCAGTGTGGATAAAGTGTGTGTTGTGCTTGATGAAATATTTCCTGCAGGTTCAGTTTGGGGGAAAATTATCTGCAGTGCGGAGTGGTGGCCTGCAGGTGGCACCACACTCCAGGTTGTGTTCACTGTACTAAGCAAGACAGAGAGCAGATACCACAACGTTCCTATAAACAGGAACCTTACACAGGTAATATATAAAACATGATTGATTGAACACCACAGACGGACTGTGAGAAATATATCTGATATTATCACAGTGAAACCAGTGTGTTTCATCTTTGTCACATCACAGCTCTGTGAGACAAACTGAGGATGAACAACAGGAGTCACTGAGCTGTTCTCACATTTTCTGGTTTTAATGTTGTTGGTCTGCACATCTTCAGTCTGGAAACCTACAGGGACCAAAAGTGTCTGAAAACGGTATAATAATCAGTAAAACTGACTTTCTGTCACAAGAACAATATAATAACAGTATTACACTGTGGTACAGTGGCAGTAGTAATACTGAAGCAGTGGTATCACCTGCAGCAGGAAGAAGTTCACTATAGATACAATGGTGAAATTAAAATACTTTCTTATATACTATATATTTATTCACCCACACTTAATATCTTAACATCAAAGAGTTCCATTCGTTTTTATTGATCTTTGTTTCATCATCTAAATGTCAACTAGTGGTATAATAGGGGATAAATTAAATCTTCACTTCAGTGTTAAAACTGAAGACTGCTTTAAAAGATCAAAATCAAAAGCATTAAATATGAATATGATGTTGTATTGAATCAGTGTCCACCCTCTGTGGTTTCCTGTGAGTGTCAGGTGATGTTAGCTCAGTCTGACTTCTGAGGGAAAGATCAAGAGGTGATCAGTAGCATATCAATCAGTGTCCTCTCTTTAAACGCTCTCTTAACTGATCGATCGTTAACACGCATAAAGAATAGAAGAATAAAAAGACTACAGAACTACAGCAATTTATCAAACATCCTCAGACTGAAGAGTGAGGAGCAGAAGGAACTGAACATTCACACATTTAAATATCACACACTCCTTTTAATTCGGTGTACAGGGCTCAACTCAGTGTACAATGTACAAACATTAACAGCAAACAGGAGGAGAAGAACTGCCTCCTTCTGAACACCTCCAAGACCAAGGAGATGGTCATGGACTTTCAGAGGTCCAGGCCCACCCTTCAGCCAGTCAACATTCGAGGGAATGACATTGAGGTGGTACACACTTATAAATACCTAGGTGTGCACCTGGACAGTAAACTGGACTGGTCCCTGAACATGGATGCCATCTACCTGAAGGGGCAGAGCCGGCTCTCAGGTCCTTTGACGTCTGCAGTGAAATGTATCTATGAAATCTATCTATATCTATCTACAATATGTCAGGGGACCAATAACTTAAAAACATTTATATTCAGTTTTAAACTCCTGAATAGATATATATATATATTTTAAACGTGCTTAATGTTTTAATGTATTTGATTAACTTAATGGTTAAAAATGTATTCTTGGGTTTGTGATATCTTAATTATTTCCAAGGAAGATTGAAAGTATTTGGTCCTAGAAATTCCTTGGATCAGTGGTCTGATGGCAAGACTCTAGTTAACGCTAATATTTGGAAGTGTATCACTGAAACGCTGTGTTTGTTTTCCCTCTAATTTGTATCTAAATACATGGTACTTTATACAAATTGAATTGGAATTTATACATGTTGTTACTTGTGTACAGGTGGTGACAGTCAGTGCCATGAAGTTTAAAAAAATAAGTCAAGGGTCAGAGGGCATGGTGGAAACAAGTGGAATAAACTCTTCTTCAATACATAAGCTTTAGTAAAATGTTCCATACAGTCTAAAGGTCTCTGTCCATGTGTTGTTTGATTATAAAGCAGGTGTAGGTTCTATATTAATACTGTGAAAGTATCAAAGCCTCAGTCCACAGAGAAATGCACACAGCCTGTATTCAGAAACTGAGCCTTAAAACCAGCCATCAGGTCTTCTGGAGCTTTGTGATGTCACAACAAAGCAGTCACCTTCCTCAGAGCTTTCTCTCTTCTGATTGGCTCACTGATCTGTTGTTACTACAGCTCCAGAGAGAAGCCTGAAAGAGGAGATGTAAATGTATGAGGATTAAGCTGGAGACAGACCAGATTTCACCTGGTGAAATTTACTCAGGTGCTGAGGTAAAAAAGCATACGGGACAGGAAACAGTGTGGACAGGTTTGTAAACTGCAGGACCTAGCAGTTATAGGCTAATTATAAATTCAACAGCACTTCATTTTCAGTGACCTCTGCTCTTCACTGTCCTTCACTTTAGCTGAGCAGTGATATCGATTTCAAATGTTTTTGGCCTTTTTGGCCTTCCATACTCTGCTGCTTGTATTATTTTGTCCTACAGTTATTGAATGAGAGGACAAACCCCCCCCCCAACTGCCTGAATATTCGAGAGTCAGTCTGACTCAACTCAAAATGAAGGAGGCGGGGTTAATTTGTGACAGGAAGTGAAAACGTCTTTGCTTATTTCTATCCAAAATAAATGAGGAACATAATCTAGGGTGACTGTGCCTTTAACAGCATGGTCGGTGTTTGAACCAGCTAATCCTAGAGGATTTTTTTACACAGCTTCAGAGGTAACTGTCTGCAAGAGTGTAAAAAAGAAAAAATAATTCTCTCAGTGTGTTGGTGCCTACATACTGCTGTACAGCTGTGGTGTGTTCAGGTGTGTGTTGGACTAAAACCCTTCAGATAATTCTGTCAGACTCTCTCAGCCTCTAGCTGCCTCATCTCTCTCAACATGAATCAGCAAAACATTGCGATGGCCCAGACTGCTCACTGTGCCACACTCCAGACATCCAGCCCCCCTCTCTCTCTCTCTGCTCTCTGTCAGTGTCTCTCTCTCTGTCTGGCTGGTTCACTGTCTGTCTGACTCGCCCTCTCCACTGTAGCTGATTAGTAAGCACAGCGGGAGTTCACTCACAGGGCTTTTTGGATGCGTCTCAATTCTGCTATGACTGTGTCTTTTGGCGACCGTTCATCTCTCTCTCCATGTCCACTCACTGTGTCGGCTGGGTTTCACTACTCCTGACCAGAGTGTCTTTTGGCAGGGTTTCAATACTGTGTCTGCTCGGCGCAGCATTTTAATGTCAAGACATTTCAGTGGCTTTTGGCTGGGTGTCAATACTCTGTCCACTGGTCTTAGGGTTTGATCCCTACTCTGCAAGTTTTCTGGCTGGGTTTCAGAACTATTAAGTCACTCTCTCAGCTGGTTTCACTATTATGTAGTTTATCTTTTGGCTGTGTTTTCACACTGTCCAATCTTTCTTGTTTAAGCCTCAATGCTGGTTTTGGCTGGACTGCAACAGTGGGGCCAACCCTATAATCTGAAATGTCCTGACTGACTGACTGACTGACTGACTGACTGACTGAATTAGAGACTTTTTTTTCAAACAGACTGGGTATAAACTTGGTTCATGACTGGACTGTTTTGGGCAGTGTACTAAGTCGCTTTGGTTTTCCAGCTGCTTGGGAAGAGGAGGAGTGTTTCCAGTACACTGAGCCTCGCCTCCATTACAGCAAATAAACTACTTTCATTCCATGTGTCATTATTACTAAAGGAGGCAGAGGAATAACTAAACATAAGACACACCGAGCAGAGAGAGCAGGAGAGAGGGAGGGAGAGAGAGAAGTCGTCGGTAACGAGACTTCGTACAAACGACTATGACCAACTCTACATATCAAACAGAGGGAGATAGACAAAAACACCTGCCTCTTATAAAAGTTTGTTGCGTTCTGGAGTTGAAGTAAATAAAGACTAAACTATTGTGGATCCAGACGGAGGCTGTGCTCTGTGTCAGAGACTAAATAAGAAAGATAGTTTGTCTCTTCTAATTTTCTCTCTGAGTGATCATGTTACAGTAAATCCAGCTGAAATCACAGCTCAGCCTTTGTCTTTATTTTATGTGTTTGGTGATTTTGTCAGATGACATTGTGGTTATAAAATCAGGAGCTGACCATAGGCTATCCAGACATAGACTTTAGACCATCTTGTTTGGTGTAGTTTAAGTACTGTCGATTTACTGTTTAGGATGGTCTTCAATGCTGGTCAGTAGTGATTGGTGGATGACACTGAGACACTGAAGCTTGTTTCACTTCTTTTCAATCATGTCAGAGTTCTTGTCAGATGACACTGACCATGTAACTGATGATGTCTGAAGCTTCAAACGTCACTGGTGCTTCAGAAAAGCCTCGTTAGTTTACCAGTTTAGTTAGTTTAACGTTTTTCAGCTTAATCATGTTTCAACTGTAACATTACTGGGGTAAGAATAGAGAAGAATAACTGAGAAGTGTGGTGATGTACAGTAGAAAGAGATGATCGTATGTATGGGAACATTATAACCTGATCCAAAGAAGTAACAGTTAATTAAAGTAATATTTTAATGGTTAACTTTCTCCAACCTTGCACCCAAAACCACAGGAGCCTACAGTGCACACTTAACCTAAACTACACTAATGAAATACTTTAATATTTCATGTGAAAATATTTGATATTTACACTATTTGGCAACATATGTATGAATTATTGTATTGTGCAATTTTGCAGATATATAATTATAGATAATATGTTAATTATAATTATAGATAATATGTGCATCAACTGCAGTACTGAACAAGAATATTATAGACTAAAATAAACAACCCGATTTTCATTGCACACAAACCTGAATGAAACTATGAAATCAAAGTTTTGTACCAGAGCTTTTTCTGCCCAAACCACTAGGAGTTAGTTCTGTCTTCAATGCTCCAAAGCTTAAAGAACTTGTGTGCTAGTGGCTCTTTGAGCCGGTGCACATAGGTAATTTGAGCTAAATGCTAATTAGCAGTGAAGCTGAGGGGACTGTCTTTAGTTTTGCAGATGTTTGGTCATAAACAAAGTTTTAGTAGTAGACAGATTGAGAGTTTGAAATGATAATCTGATGATTTGAAAGTTAAGGAATCACCACAGTTATTACAATTCATGAATGTCTGAACCAAATCCATTAGTTGTAGACTGTAGTAGTTGACTGACACTGCCATCCCTAAAGCCTCTGTCCATCCATCACCACTGGTCATTCTGTAATAGTTTGGATTTCAATGATGTGATCACGCATAAAAAAAACAAAAAAGGACAAACGGAGACAGGGAGGAGGGAGAGTTCGAGGTATGAGTCTTGTGCAGACTGATGTAACCCAGCGATGAACTGAATCCTGTGAGGACACGAGAAAGAAAGAGACAGAGAGGAAAAGTGGAGGAGAGAGGACATAATGTTCAGAGTAAAAATGATCTTTTATTGATCAGGATCAGTCAATAAAAAGGAAAGAGAATTGCCCTCCCTCTCTCGCTCTCTCTCTGTCTCTCTCTCTCTCTCCCTCTAGCTCTCTGTCTCTCCTGCCATCAACCAGTCAGATCAGCTGATCTAGATCTCACTGAAAAACAGGATTATTCTGGTCTGCCTTCTGAAACTATCAGGAGTTGAGTTTTTGAATGGAGCGACCTCAGACTTCTGTGGTGGTCGTCTGGCTGGCATCAAGACTGACACCTGTCTGAGATGTTTGACTCATCTCACAGCAGCCACAGGAACAAAATATTGATTCTGTGTATATTTTAAGTTTCAGTAAGCAGTAAATAGTTTCAAATGAATTACATGCAGTTTTAAAGCTCCATATTCTTGAGTTGTTTGGTTTTAAAATCTGCTGTCACCTAAACAGAACCATAAAAACATCAAACATGCTTTAGTTGCCATGAGTGTTGTTAGTCCTGTTAAGCTGTTGGCCCTCCTCACATTTATAAAGACACATGGACCAGGTGAGATGGTAGAGTGCAATACAAAGCGTTCTGGGGAAAGCCACCTTTCAGAATTTCCTCCACTGAATTAGAAACTATGTTTTCCACTAAAAAGGCCTTTGACAAAGAAAGAGATAAGACCAGAGCACAGGGACTGGACATGAGAGCTCCTGGTCGGCCAGTGGCTCGTTAAAACTTCCATAAAGTCTTTACCAGTTCCGTCAGTGTCACTCATGCGGCCAGTCCCTGTGGAAAAGTATCACATTGAATTTCTTTCCCAGTCCGAACCATGAAGCCAATACTGGTCTGGCTCTACCAACAGGAGAACACTATGAGCTGCTAAAGGGTCCAGCTTTAACTGGTTTTTCTTCTCCCATGTGTCAGTAACTTGATGCTACATAATGTTACATGTCTGTTTTCATTAGTGACAGCTACAGTAGACATGATAATGTTAGCTAACTTGCTGTTACCAATATAAGGAATGTAATTGGTGAATGTTGCCATCGGTAGCTGACTAACTGTCAGCATTGCTGTGGAGCATTTACCAAAAATGGGCTAATGGTTGTCCTTAGGAAGTTTTTTGTTGGCTCTTGTGTTCACAAGGAAACTTATATGTTTAGTGGACACGTTTTTTTTTTCATGTTTTGGTCTGAGATGCTGGTGGTGACATCTGGTGATAGTGATGATCGTTTACAGAAACTTTAAGAACAGTAGATACAGAATGAAAGTGCCACTGACACCTGAACAGTCAAGTCAGAGTAATAGGTCCATTAGTTTGAAGATTTATCAGATGTTAAAACATTACACAGTGGTTCTTAATACTTTCTCATTTTATCCTCCATCCACATAATCACCAGTTAAAGGGTAGCATTACACAGTTCAGGTTACAAAGCAATCTAGCAGGTATTTGACCTGGCACATATTTGTTTGGCAACTGCAGCACATTACCAGGTGAGTTCAATCAGGAGAGACTAATAAGAAGAACAAGAGAGTATGAGAATAAAAGTAAAATTAAATTTATTGTGAACAGAAGGAATTTGGTGCTTAGACCCCAGCAGGAAGTGGATCACTATGAACAAGATCCATAGGTTTAAGGTCCTTCCAATAAGAGGAATCTTCCCCCGGAGTCTAGACACTGGTGGTGGTGATGAGGAATGGAGCTCAGGAATAGGAACGTCTTGATGAGGGAACTTCTGATTGGATAGTTTGATTAGAGTTGGTCTGGCGTCCATGGTTGAGGTGGAGAAAGGGTGGAGGTAGGTCGCAGATGGTGCTGAAATGACAGCTGAATGATGGTAGAGAGAAAGACAATTTTAAAGTTTGACAGCTTACAGGTGATTGGCTGAAGGCCACCATGTAAGGTTGTGATTGGGTGAAGATGTGAATGAGTGGGTGGAGCTTTTAGATTGTGGGAAATGTTGCTATGACTTAGAAGGCATGCGCAAGGAGATAGTCTTCCTGACTGAACTGTCTCTAAGCTTCATTTGTCTTGTAACCAGGTTCAGCTTTTCTGCAGGACATCCCTGTGTTATTTTTGCAGGAGGCCTTTCCTTTAATTTGTCCCCTGTTGACAAATTAAAAGAAAAACCAACATGAAGTGTCTTAGTAAAATGTTGGACCACCACAAGCTGCCCGAACAGCTTCAATGATCAGTAGCATTGATTCTATGTTCTAAGTCTCTGGGGATAAGGTTTCCTTAGTTAAGGAAAAAAAGTTAAGTAATTTACAGCAGTAAAAGAGATTTTATAGCAGTAAAATTCTACTGTTTCCATGGAGACAGTTGATTTGCTGCCATTAGCACTTGTGATACCTATTATCACTTTTGGAAAGTGGGAAACATTGAAGAAGCTGCTATCTCATCCCCCTGTTGTTTTGACGAGAACTTCACCATGGTAACCTTTGATCACTAAGGTCTTTTGTGCAACAATTTAACTGACTTTAAGTTATGTTTTAAGGAAACATTAAGCTTCAGGGTTAGGGTTAGGGTTTTTATTTTAAGGAAACCTTAACTCAGACTCAGACTTAACTGAAGGTGTTTTATGCAGCCTGCCCCTGGACTCTACAGGAGGGAGGAAAACACTCTTCCATAACATATTCCCTCATTTGATGTATTGATGGTGGGGGTGGAAAGCTCTGTCTAACATGTACATTTCGATTTCTCATATGGTGTTCACCTGGGTTGAGATCTGGCGATGATGAAAGCTGTAGCATGTTGTAGCATGCAGGTCACCTGTGTGGAGGCATATGCATTTGTTATGTTTCTCCACTCATTCAGGTTCTCCCTTTAATTTGTCAGCATCTAAACATATCAATGCCTCTGACTGAACACTCACAGCTGTTTGGTTGAGCTGCAGTGCTGTAGTCTGACCAGCAGGGGGCGGTGCAGACAGCAGAGCAGACAGATG
>NW_019174291.1:3697376-3769876 GCF_002260705.1 Seriola dumerili | reverse complement strand
CCCAGACGTCCCTCTGCAGCTCCTCCTGGAGGATCCTGAGGGGTTCAGGCTGGATGAGATATATAATCTCTCCAGTGTGTTCTGGGTGAACCCGGGGGTCTCCTACCAATTGGACGCACTTGGAAGACCTTCAGCAGGAGGGGCCCAGGAGGATCCTCATCAGATTCTTGAATCACCTCAACTGGCTCCTTTTGAAGTGAAGGAGCAGCAGCTCAACTCCGAGCTCCCGCCACCCATCCCGGTTTTCCCAGGATTGTTCTTTTTTGAGCGACTGTCCCGGAAAATGAATATTGTTTCCTGGGAAACGCATCGTCCCAGTTTTTGTGAAAATGCACTTCTACTGCAGGATTTCATAGTCTCAAAAAGAAACTGATTCCTCATTCCTTCAACTACTTTTCTGTTTTTTTTTCTTGGTTATGTCCAATCCTGTGTCTGTAAACGTATGAAAACAGGTACAACAGTGCCCAATTTACTTTATTACCCAGTAACTGCCACCCACCCACGTCCTCAACCCTGTGATAGCCCGACAGCCAAGTGGTTAGAGTGCACACTAAATGGCTGCAGATTTCCTGAGCAGTGAGTTCCTGGTTTGACTCCCTGCCTGGCTGACTCTTTGCTGCTCTCTGTCCCTGCATTTTCTGTCAACTTCTACTGTCCTATCAAATAAAATAAAAAAAAATGCCCCCAAAAAATGTGAAAAAAAAACAGATGGATTGATTGTTTAAGTCTCCCAGTTTTTCATATATAAAAGGTTGCAACCCTAGACACAAGACCAGCTTATGAAATAGCTGTGATGTCACAAAATGGTGCCCCTACATACTCATCTGAAAGTGATATTTTAAGGTGAGTGCAGAGAAACCCTCTGCACACATCACTCTGCTCAGAGAGGCTCAAATACCCACCTGAAGCAGCAACAAGTAAAAGACATGTCTGACTAGAGGGACACATTAAGACCTGACAAACAGACAGTTTGTCTGTTCTCCATGTGGAGAAAGACAGACATGTACAACTGATGTTTCCTTAATGTCCTCAGTAAAAGCTGTGAGGCTGACGTACTAATAGAGATTCACAACAGAATTTCTCCTAATTAGTTCATTCAACAATTCTTTTAGAGTTTATTAGCTGCTAAATCCAAAACTGAGAATCAGAAATGAGCACATCAAACATAGTCAAACAGAATTCCTCAGAGATCCATGAATTATCGCCAGCACCAGCTGAAGGTCAGCCAGACAGAGTGTGAGACAGCGTCATCTACTCAACTCGATGGCTACTTAAAGCTGCACTTGGCAAGACATTTATGTAAACAGCTGGTCCAGGCCAATATCAGAAAGCAGAGCAGAGTGTCCCATCCAAAATAAGATTTGGTTTCTCCCTTCATCCAAATGAAATTCTGCTGTCCACTTGGAATCTGGTGGAACATCAGATCCACACAGGAAGTGACTGACTCAGGAGTCAAAATACAGTAGTTTCCAGTGTACAGCAGAGAGCAGGAGAGCTGGCCTCACTAGCTGTGATTGAGATCTACTGTGGATCATTACAAACAGACACACACTCTTCCAAATGACTGGTGGAAGTGATGAACTAAGCAGTCGTCTGCCCAAATTCACCAGCTCCTTGGCCTGTGTTCAGTGTTAAATTCCCTCTTTACTCGCAGCCATAAATCCAGCACATTGTCTTGGTGCGATTGTCTCGGCAGCGCGTCGCTCAGCGTGGCTGTAAATAGCCATACAACCAGCAGCTTCTGTAATTTGCTGCTAAAGATTTTTGAAATATGATGCTTACGTAACTGTCCCACAATACCAGGCCCCATTTACATATTGCATAGAGATAAACTCACTGCACCAGTCTATAGAGGAGTGTGTGCGTGAACTCATCTGCATATATGCTAATGACCCACGTGTGTCACACATATGTATAAAAACCAGGAATTCATTTGATTAATGTGTTTGTAATGTGTGCATGTGCATGTGAGCAGTATTGAGCATGTTCGCCTGTAAAGAAAATAATATGGCAGCAAACAACTCGGACAGAGAGCCTCAGGATCACAGCTGATAATGCAAAAGCAGGAATCCTCCGTGGGCCAGGTTTAGGATGGACTCTCCGAAAGGTGCAGCCCCTGAATTGGGACACAGCTATTTTTTTTGTCATTTATGCTATTTCATTTTATGCAGATATGTAAAACACATAAAATCAATATGAGATAACATCATAATGTGCAAGTGTAGTTTTTTTCTACTGTCAGTGTCAGCACATTTCAGTCCTCTGTTTTGTATTTCAGCCATCTTGTTGGATCCCTGATGGCACCTCTCAAGGACGTATCTGTTACACAGTGAGGGCTCAGCAGCAGTGTGACAGCTGGAGGTGTCAGGTAGTATTTTGAAATGTGACTCCCAACCGAGCAGAGAGGTACAGAGAGGAAACCTCATCAACCTCTCCTCATGACTGTTTCAGTGATATTGTATCTATTTGTTTTAATAAGTTCAAACCTGCTACTTGAAACTCAGCTGTCATTTTTGACGGTGAAATCATCTTAACAAACAAGTCACATGAGTTTTCCAGCTGTGTTTCCGTCAGCTGGAACATCTGGTCCTTCTATTCTCATGCTGACAGAAGTTATACACACTCCTACATTTCTATATCAGGATTATTGCAACTCTTTATAGTCATGGTTAAACCAGAAGACAATATCATACCTTCAGTTTGCATAAAAGACCACGATGCAGCTTTTTTCACAGCAGACATTTTGACATGTGGCAGGTGTAATTAATAAAATGAGCTGCTCCAGGTTCAGGGTTAACACTGAGGTCATGATATCATACAGGTTTAACAGCCTAAATTAATCCCTGTCAGTGTGGAGAGGGCTTTGGAACAGAATGTTGATCTTTATCTGTATCACCTGAAAAATGAAGCCAACACAAGTGTTAATCAATGTTATTCACTTCACCTGTCAGTGGTCATAATGTTATGGCTTATCGCTGTATAACTCACCTGTTTACATTTTGTTAAGGCCTAAAGTTGTGTGTAATTGAAGGCGTGGCCTTTTTGAGTGACAGGTGGGGGAGTTTATACATGCCACAAACCGACATGCACCGAAGTGTTGGCTCCACACACGCTCCTCCTCTCTGTCCATTTTTGGATTAGCGGGGAGTTAGGGGCGGAGTCAGACACTGCCAAAATAGTGACAATGGAGCAGCTCACTCTGAGCTTCAAAGCCGCTCTTCAGAAACCTGTGGGTGACGTCACAGAAGCTGTCCATCTTTATTTACAGTCGATGAACTTTATATCGGAACATAAAACTGTAATAATTCAAATCAAGTTCTGAGACAGTTTAATTTGTTGTCTGGAGTTTATGAGTTCCAGAGGAAACACAGTTAAACTAACTGAATGAATAAAACATGGAAAATCCTCCATCAGACACTTTATAGAGTTTAGAGAGCAGAGCTGTATTAATTGGCAGTGTGGTGAACAGACTGGGTTAATGTGTGAGTCCTAACTGGGACCTTTCTGGACCCGCGGGTGACTGAAGGTATGTCAGGTCTTTGATCCTGGAGACACGACTGTGATTTTTGGCTGTAGAAATAAAACTTCAGATGACATGTGGCTCTCTGGTGGTTCAGGAGAAGTGGTTCAGTGGTTATCTGATCTGAGGGTCTAAGATTGAAGGTGTACTGTACAGATCTTAAAACCCCAGAGGCAAAATAGTGATTTGTGATGTCAGACTGTATAAATCAATAAAATTGAATTAAAGCAGTAGAGATGCCAAGAGACTCAGATACTAATACTTCAGTAAAGCTGGAAGACTAAACCACAAACACAAGTTTAACAACTGACTGAATGAATAAAACATGAAAAATGTAAATCAGTATACATTTTTAGAGAATTCAACAGTTCTTCTGTTGGGAGCAGGGTGCACAGTAACCAACTGCATTATGTTACATTGCATGTTATATTTTTTGAGAAGACTTTTTTTGTAAACTTCTGACTTTTACTCCACTACACGTTCTACTGTCTGTTTGACACACACACATACACACACACACACACACACACACACACACACACACACACACACACACACACACACACACACACTCACACACACTCACGCACTTTATTATTATTATTATTATTATTTTCATTATCATATTTTTAAAAGTACTCCAGTACTCTAACTCAAGTTAACATTTATTGTATTGAAGTAATATTTGACTAAAGTAATAGAGTTCTGTACTTTGTCCACCTCTGACTGGGAGACATTTGACCTCTGACCTGCAGGCTGTCCCTAATCTGACATGGCATTTTCTGAATTACATTTTATGATTTCACTTCTAATATGTTCACCCATTTTACTTGTTTCACCCTTATCTCATTTTACTGTTACTCTATTTGATTCTATTGTTATGTTGTTTTTTTTTGTCCTGAATTTTCCTTCTAAGGATTTGAAATGTATGAATAAGGTTGATCATTATTGCTATAATGATGAGTACTGTATTAGGACGTGTGTTGGAGTCAGTGTGTTTTCTAATTAAAAATTAATCCACATGTTTACAGCACTGACATGGATGGTGGAGTTTTATCTGTTTATGGTTTGATGACTGGCAGGCCAGCAGGGCTGCATCCCATTCCAAAATGATCTCCCTTTGAATGCCTCCTTCACTCGTGTTTATATGGACGCAGTTTGAGGAATCATTAAACCACAAATAAACCAAAGAATAAATACATTTCAGTATATAAATAAATAAGTGAAATTAAAGTGTATTCCTCTGTATTCTGTGTGAAAGGGGGGACTAGGACACATTGGCGGAAGTGGTACACAGATAAAATCACCGAGCCACAGGAGCGTGATGCACGTGTGCAGCTGCAAGTGTGTCCGCGCGCGCGCACGGACAGGTTCAGAGAAGGTGTGGCCTCTAAACTACCTGCAGCAGGTAGGCTCGTGTTACCCGCTGCTCTCCTCTCTCTGTTTTTCCTGCTGCAGGTTTCAGGTAATTCTCCTGCAGGTGAGTTTTTATCTCTCAGCTTGAATCAGCCGATCAACAGCTCGAAACCTCACCTGAGTCACCGGAAGTGGACATGAGTGTTTGAACTGCTTTTTCCCACCTGTTCGGACGTGTTTTCACATTTCCAAGTTTCCCGGGATGAGCTCATCCACCAGCGGGTAAGTCAACCATCATTCAGACGTTAATTAGGTCACGTTCGCTGCCGCTCCTCCTGGTTTACACACAGTTTCGACTTGCTTTCAGTTTGTTTTCCGGTTTGCGTGCATGTGTTTGGTGTGTGTTGTCTGCATGGCCTGTTTGAGTTGTTTTGTCTATGAAAACAAGTTTCAAATGTCACACACCGAAACTCCCATGCTGCTTTTCCCTGTAGCACATGTTGTTTCAGGAAACATGTTGTCTAATGTGAGACCGTGAGGTTGGTAATTTACACTGTGTACAGTTCAAGAACCGGTTTTTTGTAATTGGACTGCTGTGTGTGTGTGTGTGTGTGTGTGTGTGTGTGTGTGTGTGTGTGTGTGTGTACTTCTATCTTTGTGAGCACCAGTTTGAGTGTAGACCTTGGGAATGGGGACATGTTTGCTGGTCCTCACTTTAAAATTGCTGTTTAAGGTTAAGACTTGGTTTAAGCTGTGATGGTTGAGGTTGGAGTACGGGGCCAGGGGGGCTATGTAATGCATTAGTACTATGTTAGTGAGTGTACTGATAAAGATAGAAGTGTGTGTGTGTGAGAGAGAGAGAGAGAGAGAGTCATTCATTGACACCGGGCTGTCAAGAGTGTATCCATTGTCCTGTGTGCCCCCAGGATATGAGTTTAGAGAGGTGTGTGATTGTGTGCATATAGTGTTCTTGTGTCCCTCTGTTGCCGTGGTTACAATGACAAGTATTGAGCATGGTGATCTGGGGGAGATGGTGGAGGAGTCAATTCTACTCTTTATGAAAGTAGTGAAGTTTCCTCCTCTCCTCTGAGGGTAAATTCAGAGTAAAGAGGTAAAGAGGTGTTGATTGTGTGTTTCCCCAGATTTATCAAACTTGTTATGATGGTTTTCTTTTATTTTTAGAACGAAGTGTGTTGCAGAAAAAAAGACCTGTCGGGCAGGTGAGGGAGGAAAGAGAAGCAAGAGAGCAGCAAGGAGGACAGATAAATGATTATTATAATAATATATTATGAATAATAATAATGATATTTTATAAATGATAATTCTACAGATAAATGTCAAAGGCTGTAAATTAAGAATACAGGCCGGCGTCGCATCCTCATGGACACTGGCACAACAGCGCCGCTGCTGAACAACATTCTAGGCGAAACACTGAATTTCCATTGATTCTTTACTCCCCCTCTGAACCCAGCTCCTCTTTATCTACCTCATCCTATAAACAAAGACTAACAGATGCTGTTTGGTTACACTGATTGTGTCTTCAGGCTTCGTGCTGTTGTGACTGGAACAACAATTACTGTAGGAATGTGTCGCAGTGGTGCAACTGTTTCTCCACCCAGTGACAGCGCAACAACGCTCTGACCTGTTCTGGGCGCCTGACGGCACACTGATCCTCTGCCACGCCTGAACCCAGGAGACAAACATGTCGGAGTGTTGGAGTCTGTGAGTTCATGTGATGTCTGGTGGATCCTTAAACAAACACTTTGATCACTGAAATCACACTGTTCACGGCTTCGACTTACATCAGTGTTGCGAGTGTTTTTATTTATTTCACCTTGTTAGCTAATAACTCAAATGACCAACCAGCTAGTAGATTATTTGTATGAGACTGAGCCCACAGGTCGTCTGTGCAGCAGGTTGTTACGTTTTGTTGCTAGGCGACAACTAGTGGTCGTAGTATTTCTGACAGAAGCAAAAGGAAAAGTGTGGTGACGTAGTGTAAAGAGAGACAAAGTCCACGTCAGGAGGAGGTTGTGGTGGATGGATGAATATGACACAGGAGAGCGGAGTTCCATTCCCATGTGAAAGTAGCTGTTATTATTGTAACCATGACAACAAAGATCATCTAATGTTGGGGAAGCACAAATTTTAACCCAAATCACAATCTTTTCCTAAACCTAACCAAGCCATGACTGTTATTATAGTAACCGTGGCATTGAAGTTAGGTACGCTGCTATTGGTATATTAGGAATGGGAATCGGTTCCAACTGGTTCAATCCATCAACATCATTTGCCTTTATGCTTAACGATTCCCTTATCGATGCCTTCCACTTAGTTCCGTGCGCCTTGCAGAACAATGACATCACACTTTTGTGAGAGGCAGTCAGCGCGAACACCAACGAAGGAGTCGAGGAATTGTGTCTTAATTTCACACAAAATGACGCTAACAGCAAAACGTACAGTGTCTGTGGCACTAAGATTTCAAGCAATGGTGTCAACACCAGCAACATGCTGAAACATTTGTTGACATATTACTGCATTAAATATCAGGAGTGCCATGTGTTTGACGCTCTACGCTGCCGGTCAGCAGAGCAGTGAAGGTACGTATTAGTGATGTGTCGGTCACGAATGAGCCGGCTCTTTTAAGTGAACGATGGGAGCCAGCTCCCGTTTGAGAGCCGTTTTCTGTTTTTCTTCTTTTCTTTTCTTGTAAATGAACACAAGGCAGACCTAAAGAGTTAGACAGCACCCCCACCTCCCCCTTCACCCATAACATAACAGTGAAATACGGGGCCACAGACTTCTGCTCTCTCCTGCCTCCAGACAACAATGCACTGACAATGTGCCTGACTACACCTCATTTTAAGACCAACGCACCCATGGGTGCTCAAATGGGCGCAAGTGTATTTGAAAATGACAACTCAGTCTGGCTGAAACTAGCAAAAACAGTTGCACATGAAGCGATGGGGCCCTCAGAGTTGTAGTAGCTGCCAAAGCTGGATTAATTCCCCCAGAAGCAATAAAACAACAACTGCCAGACCACCAATCTGTGTTTCAGCTACTTAATGATAAGCTTTGATTTAACTGTAACATTACAATTGTTTGGCAGTGAGCCGCTGATGCATATTGAAAACTGAAATTGTTCATCTGGCATTTGTAGATTTTGTATTGTATTGATGTATTTTATATACACATATAACGCATTACTGTATATAATATAATGAACAGCAAACCTGGAGCAGATTAGTATTCTAGTTTACGTAGGTACTGGTTGGTTTCGGGTGTTCATGTGTTAGAGGACTATTGTGCGCGCGGAGTGGCCTCATCTTTCCAGCTGCTGTGGCCCTTGGTTCACTGTGCTGTGTGCACAGGTCACGTCCTGTATGGACTCTGAGAGGGATGGCTGCAGTGTAACTGGAACCTAAATGATGTCACTGAGCTCAGGTGAGATCCCCTGCAGCTTTTACAGTGTAACTGTGTCACGTCACGTAACCGTGGCTACGGCTTCACTACAGCCTGTGGTGTGTAACGGTGACCTGAGCTGTAGTGGATGTGTAGAGTTACCTGAGAGGAGATCTGTTTGACCCAGTTCCCACCTGGAACTGTGGTGAACTATAGTTATCTTGAATGTCATGTTGCATTTGACAGTGGGGCTGAAAATAATGATTATTTCCATTGATTAGTATGAAAAATTATTACTCTATTAATTATTTGGTCTTAAATGTCAGAAAATGAACTTAAAATGCCCATCACAGGTTCCCACAGCTCATGGTATCATTGTTTTTGTTTACTTTCATTCATGACAGAGTAAAGCAGATTTGTTTTCATATTTGAACCAGCAAATCTTTGTCATTTTTGCTTTCTAATGATGATTCTGTTATTAGAATTGTCATAGATTACTTTTCTTTTGATCAACTAAACAATTCAGCTCTTGCACACAGTATACATCTGCTCTGATCAGACACTGATGGTTCTCTGAATAGCGTATTTTGTTTTGGTGATAAACATGTTTGTTCAGATTTTCATGCAGGTTGGATGACAGGACTTGCGAATGGCAGTGGCATCAGTGAATCTCTTGACAGTAGCAGGAGTAAGAAGGACCCTGAGGTGAATTTGCTTGAAAGCAGTAAGATGTAAGAGAGGTGTGGGAGGAAGAGGAAGGACGGATGAAAAGCTGAGTGTGCAGGAACAGAGAGGAGAAGAAGCACAGCAGGAGTTGATAAGATTGTTTTCAAAGGCATTAGTGTGTTTTATTAGTGTTGTTGAGGCCGCTGGGCTTCATTATGACTCACATTACCTTTATTACGTCCTGAGGCTCCACCCCCCTGAGGCAACAGGCCGCTCTGAGTCTCAGCTAGCTAACACCTGCGGGCTAATGTCCCCTCTGATGGCCATAACAACACATAATGTTATTACACCATTAAACAGCCTGCTTCCTTCAACTTTATGGCTGCTGTTACCTGCTGCACTGAAACACACTCGGGTAGCCTGCCACCTGCAGGGTCAAGCAGGGTCAAGCAGGGTCAAGCAGGGTCAAGCAGGGTCAAGCAGGGTCAAGCAGGGTCAAGCAGGGCCAGGAAGGGCCAGACAGGACCAGGAAGAGCACATCTCACAAATCTGAAGATAATCCTTACAAGTACTCCAGCCTCAGTGCTGTAATTTACTGGATGATATTGTTGTTGGAGTCTTCTGAATCAGGACCCCTGCTGTGTCAACACAGTGACCTCATTGGATGGATCAATGAGTGGGTATATTTTTTATGGAGGACTAATGTTGCTCTGAATATGGAAAAAATAAGACATGTCTGCTTTGCTAAAGAGGGGTAGTCGGTTTAGTCTAGTTTCTAGTCAACGCAGAACAGAAGCTGAGGCAAACAAGGCTATCCTGATCTACTTACCAAGGCCAACCCAGGTCACCCAATACTATAAACAGGGTCAAACTGGGCTGGCATGGTTCTTGTTACAGGGCCAGTGTTATCTACACAAAACCCATCAGCAGAAGAATTAAATGGGGCCAAATGCACCCCCCACCCCCCCCGAGCCAGGCTAAACCACAGACAGAGGTGTTGTCTGGTTTCAGGATCAGAGCTAAGTAGGTGGCCTTGCTTATACATTAGCTTGGTTTCCACAGTAACAGAGGGCCTGATTGGTCTAGCTGGCCTTACTAAACTGGGGCCATATCGGGCTAACCTGGTTATACTGTATAGTTGTGAAACAGATGGAGGGTCAGCTGGATTTCTGGGTGGAGCTAAAGAAGGTTAGCCTGGTTTCTAGTGAGAGGTGATCCTGATTGCCCTTGCAAAGGAAATGTCAAGCAATTAATGGCCAGTCCGGTTTTTACTGTAAAACTGAGCCAAATGAATCTGTCTAATCAGACCAGACCAAACCGGGCTTCCTCTCTGGCTCTGTGGTTGTTTGGTTTTGTGCCTCAGCACCGGCAGAGCAGATTTTCCTCCTGGGCTGTTTTTAAAGTGGTGTTTCTCTACAGTGAAACATTGTCTTTCATTGCTTCAACCATCATCTCTGAGCTTTATTTGTCCCTCGGAGTGAATTCACCCAGTCAGTAATTTCACACAGGCAACATTAGTCCCTGTAAAAGTCATTTAAAAACGCAGACAAAGATGTTTTCCTGGTGAATCTGCATTAGCTGGTATGTTTCACATCCAATAAAATGTATTATTCCTACAAATCAGCTTTGTTACTGTTTATTTTTTCACTCTCTGACATCTGTATTGGCGCTGTGTGAAGTTACTAATAATGCAAACTACACATTTCCTGCTCCTGCTTCTTCACATCAAAAGCTTGGTATTGGTGAATCATTGAGAGACTTTTATTTTGAAGTAGCTACTAGAATTTGCCACCCAGTTGAGCAGTGCAGCAGTTTGAGTGTTGCACACAGGAGCAGTAGAAGCAGAAACAGCCACAGGGAGCGACTGGATGAAGAGATGCCGATGATGGGCTGTTACTGTAAGAACCAGCACACCTCCAACATATCATCAAGATAAACACTGCCTTTTGTTGTGCTGTGTTGTCCGCTGGAAAACATTAGTGCCATGCCGGCGCAGCTTGAATGGTCATGGTTGATTATGGCTCTGGTGAGAGTGAGTAACCTCTACCTGTGTCTATTTATCTGTTTTTTTTGACAAATGTAAATCAGGTGAGGGCACCACGACTCGTCTTCTCTGGGCTTGTCCTGTAAGTAAATGTTTCATTTATAGTATCAAGGAAACAAGTGGACCAGACTCTGTATTTGTTGTTTAGGGTTGGAAATCTACCTCTCTCATGTTTTAAGGTATCTTGTCTTTGTTCTGAGGAAATGAGGTAGTCTTCATCTGACCCATCTAACTATGAATGGAGGAGTCTCTCTCTGTCTGTCCGTCTGTTTTCTTGCTCATCCAGTTGACTGGGTGTATTGCTGAGGACCCAAGGAAGTCGACTGAAGTGTTTTTGGATCCTGAAAGCTTCAAACATCACTTTCCTGTTACTTGATGTCAAGAAAAAGGTGGAACTACACTGCATTGTGTTGTGCATTGGACGTTTCAACTCTTTCATTGTGTAACTTTGTATTTACTGTGCTTTTCACTCGAAATCAGGAGGCAAATGAGTAAGTGTAAATGTAAGTGTCTTGAGCGTGGTGTGGAAGGGAAGGTCATGGGGGTCAAATCTAATGGGAGTCGGCACCATCCACCAGTGGAAGAGGGGCAGCTCTGGAGAGATGGGAGTGATACAGGGTGGCCTCTTACTGTGCTCATGCCCCAGTCCCTGTCATCGTCATCCCTAGGTTCTGCAGATGTAATGGCAATAAGAACAATAACTGTTAGTGTTAAACTCATGAGCATGACTGTAGTCTTTACAGTGAAATGTATGTCCTCATCAGAGCCGTGTCGGCTCACTCTCCTCTGTGTCTGTGATCCTCTCTGATTATCCAAAACTCAAAACACTTTCTTCGTTCACTCCGTATAAGTCACTGCTCTCTGCCGCCTCGTGACGCCACTTCCAGCTTAGTTAGTTTAACATTCAAATCTCTGGAGAAACGTTAACGTATTTGGGTCATGAGATTAAGATCTGTGCAGTGAAAAGGCTCCTCTGACACCTTTAGAAATTTCAAAGTCCCGTTTTGCCTGAAACCAAATTTGACATAATCACTGAGCTCGGAAGTATAAAGTCATATCTGTCTGATTTGCTTTTATAAATCAACTGGGGAACTGATAAGACCAGTGTTTCTGTGCTGTTGTGGTATTTCAACAGGAGTAATGTCGCGTTTAAACATTTTTACAAAGCGAAGTAAAAGGTATGTTGTTGGTGGTTTTAAGGTCACAGCATGAGAAACAACACCTCAGTGTGTCTTTACAATCAAAAAGCTGGGTTCAAAATGCCAAATAAAGCCAGTAAGTTAACAACTAACTGGCCTGTGCTAAGAACTTCCTCAGGGTGAATATAATTACGATGATTTATAATGTGATAAAGGCTCTGTTTATTCACTACACAGTCAGTCTACCCGCTCTATTAAAGGTGTTACACATGGCTTTTTTTTTATCAACACCATGGCCTCATTAATTTTTATGAACAAATCATAAGAAGTGTAAACAAGTGAAGCGATCAGCTTCTTTGCTGTTTAAAGGGAAATCTGCAGGAAAACAATTCATGTGGTGCCTTTTTAATGAAGGCTGATGGAGTAGAGTAGTCAGGTGGACAGAGACACCCATTTCAAGCCTGAATTTAGGCCTGGTTCTACACTGCTTTGATTGGGGGGGGGCATTTAGAGATGTTGGCTGGTCACTAAGTGCCAGAGTCCAAGACTTGTTACTTGGGTCCTCCATGAGTGTTCTTTAGGACTCTATAACCTTCACTGTTATATGTTTTGTAAATCTGAAGCTGTAGAATCTACTAATACATAAATGTAAAAACTGAATTTAGCTAACACTAACACACTAACTCGCTAATCGCTACATCTTGAATGTGTGAAGATCTAGATCTAGAGGTCAACTCTCATGGATGAACTAAAACTAAAACCAGGTCATTCTCATTGGTGTCAAGTCACTGAGTGTGAGCAAGGCAGACTGGTAACCAGAGTGTAAGAAACTGATGAAGTGAAACGATAGTGAAGTAACTGTTCTCTCCGCTGTATCCAGTTTCTATATGGCCAGACCAACCAATCACATATTAGTAAACTTCGACTATTTGAATGTGGCATGTTTATGGTTGGTCAAATCGACAAGGACACAATAAATTACTAATTATTTTACTATTATACTTAAAATATTAATTGTCTTTTTGAATTTTGGTTTGAATTTGAAGCAGAAGCTGGACTGTTAAAGTTGTCATGTCCATCAAAAAAATGTCATTGGCAAAGTGTTGCATGTATCAGCAAAATATTCAGATGTTTTTCTTTAGCTACCTTACAGTATCCACTCTGCAGTACAATATATGGCAGCAGGAAGTGACAAGCGTTCCAGTGTTTAACTAAAAAACAATAAACAAAATGATAAAATCAGGCCCTTTATCCTTTGGTTTGGTAGAACATTTGGAGTGGCCTTTACTGCAGTAACCATGAGCCCGAGCAACCACTCCAGCAACAACAAAACACATTTGCTACATTGCTACATTGCAGCAGAGCTTAAATCTCTGGATATTTTAACAGAAAAGTGCTGTTCATAGAAAGTCAAACTTCTACAGTGTGATCAAGTCTCCACTGTCCCTCCATGTTCCAGAAATTCATTGTTTCACCAAAACATGTTGTGAAATTTGTCCAAATACATGGTTTCCTTTTGTTTCAAGCACTGTAACGCTTGTAATCCGTGACCCATGTTGCTTTCACCACCACACCATCCTGCAGCCCCAAATACTCAGTAGATACTCCACCCTCCAGATATTCTCACCATTTCTCTTTCCAAATTAGATATTTGAGATTGAGTCCCCCCCCCCCCCCCCCCCCCCCCCGTCTGATGTTCTTTTTCTGAGGACACGAAAGGCTGTTTGTTCCCTGCTTGCTCCTTTTGTCCATGGAAGACAATAGTGACTCTGGGGGCGAGGAGGAGGAGGAGGGAAGGGGGGAGGGGGGGCAGACAGACAGAAACACAAAGGGTGGAGATCAGAAAAAAAACTAAAATTTAGGTTTAGGTTATTTCTCCAAAGGTTTTCCTACAGTAACAACGAAAATATTTTCTCCAATGATTTGCATTTATCGATCATTCAAGTGGCAAATATGGCGTCAGTCTGATACACAGATTTATACTACACCCACTAGTTTTATCAGTATATCAGTTTCAAAAAGAAATGTGAGATGTCTGATTTTTTTTTTTTAATTTTTAAATTTTTTTAAATTTCCAATCAGAGGAGCAAGTCAATTAAAATTTCTACCAAGTGCACTGAACTTACTTCGTACCACTTACTTACTTACTTCCTTGTGCGAATTTCACGGACAACCTTTACCATAGAGAATGCTCAGAAGTCTGTGCAGCAGGTTCGATTCCCATGTTAAAGTAGCTTTTTATGTTGTTTCTATTATCTATGACTGTTTAACAACGTTAACCAGGTTGTTATTATTGTAACCATGACAACAGTAATGTTGCGGAAGTACTAATTTTAACCCAAATTACCTTCTTTTCCTAAACCTAACCAAGCCATGACTGTTATTATAGTAACCATGGCATCAGTGATATGTATGCTGTTCTTGGTACAGTCTGTGTGTTTATTATTGTAACCATGACTACTAAGGTTCGGTCTGCCTTGATGGAAAATGCAACGACTGTGTTCATGGCCTTTTGGCAAGAAATTAACTCATGCGTTTCTTCACCTATACCAGATGTGTGGAGTTACACACCTGTGAGTGATAGCACAAAATTATTAGAATTTGTAAATGTCTGAAATCTGTTTACGGCTCCATAGAGTGTTTGGAATAGAGGGAATAGCCAATGAGGGAACCAGGGACAGAGCATTAATTGGGTTTTAATATTTCACAGTCACACGTGCTTCACAGGCTCTACAAGGCTTATATTAGATCAGCTGTGTTGCTATGAAGCGAAAACAGCAATTAGTGTTTTAATAAATGGCCCAACGATCAGAGGAGAGCAGCAGACTGACCTGGCTGTGGAGAACCAGGGTCAACATGTCACTGTTAGACAACGAAGCCAAAGGCCAGTTTGAATTTTGGCAAAATGAACGTTTTCAGAGAGCTCGCAGGGTTCATTTTGTTGTTGGTTGACCTCAGTTTGTGCAGGTGGTGACGTCCTGAGGAAACAGAGTCTCAGAGGGAGAGGAGGGGGAGCAGGAAGGAGGAGGAGAGCTTTTGACAGAGGAGCAGCCGGCCTTATGTCATTGCCAACACACATACACACACATGGATGTCAGCGCTCTGCTGCACACTTGGGTGTTTGTTGCAGAGAAAGATTGTCCGCACAAGGTTAGAGAGGAGAGGGAAGAGTACAGGAGTTTGGTTCATGGTTGAGAATTTACTCGATACTGGGTTTACAATGAAGAGGCATTTGTTTTTCTGTAGCTTCCAGGGCAGTCTACACCTCTAGCCTTTGTTGTGACCTCACAAAACACTTTTTAGCTAACTCAACACTTCACAGAAATTATGACAACATTTTCTGTGACTCTGGATAAACAGGGATGTAACCTGAAACTAGTCTGAGTGGAGGAGGCAGACAACCACCAGAGGGTGATTCTAGTTAACTGTATCTCTATTGTCCTGATGTTCAGGTGATTTTAAGGAGAGATGTTTATCTAATGGTTATGGAAATATTATTATGAGTTTGAAATGACATGATGACAAATTTATTACCAGGAGTAAGAAGACAAATACATTCATTAAAGCAATAAGAACAGTAATAGAGGTCTGGGGGAATCTCTGATGTGGCTCTCCAGAGCCATTAGCTGTTGTTTCTTAATTTGATTTTATCTTCTGTTTGCTCCGGGAAGCTTTGATCAGATTTTAAATGTGAACACTGCTCCAGGTCTGGTGTCAGCAAATGTCTTCATAATGAATTTACTGCTTTTAGAGGAACTCCTAAAAAGAGGGCGGATATCGCCTCAGAGAGTCTGTCTTAAGCTCTGCTCAGAGATTTCTGTTCATAGTAACAAAGCCACTGAGGATTATCACCTAACTTGGGTGTTTCCACTGGCTCTACAGAACATTGGGCCTGATTCACCAAACATTCTTAAGAAGAAATTTCTTCTTAAAACCCACTTACGCACTTTATACAAAGATTCTGACATTCACCAATGTTTTCTTATTTGGGATTTGTTCTCTGTAAGAACTGAATCTACTCACACTCAAGAGCACTCTTACACACATTTGAGTGCTGACATGTTTGAGCAAAATAAGTGGTTATTGTGTTTTCTTTTGTTCTACAGTTATATAATATAATATTATTTAAATTACAATAATATCAAGTCATTTATACATTTAAAAAAATAACTTGTTATTTTACAAAGCATTATGGTCTTTTAAAATAAATGAACACTACACTAACACTTAACACATTCACATCAATTATGTTAATTGGGAACCATGCCATCCACTAGTCAGTGACTGTCACCCTATTTATAGGCCAAAAGTAGGACTTCTGCACCCTAGGCCTGCTCACACAGTGGCATATTTACTGCTGCTGCTAGATATTGCAGATGGTGCTCTATTGAGGGAACAAATTTTCCATGACCATATAGATGTATTTGCAGAGAGTTATAAGTACTTATTGGGATGCACCATTGGCATCTTAAAAGGACGCTGGATGTGTTTGGACACAGCAGATGGTAAGTTGCTTTACAAACCGGAGAAGGTGTGTATAAAGAGAACAGATGACGATTTGTTTTATTCTTGCAAAAACTATAGAGAGAATAGACTACCTCCGGTCAAACTGATTTCAGTGCACATCTTTATATTTTTTTAAAATTTGAATTCATTTCTTTAAGTGTATCTGAGATTGTGGCAAGTGTCGAGAACCGCTTCTGAGATCAGACGTGGGGCAGAACGGAACCTGGGAGCACGCATGGAGGTACTGCTGCAGGAAGGTACTGCTGCAGGAAGGTACTGCTGCATGGAGGTACTTCTGCATGGAGATACTGCTGCAGGAAGGTACTGCTGCATGGAGGTACTGCTGCAGGCAGGTACTGCTGCAGGCAGGTACTGCTGCAGGCAGGTACTGCTGCAGGCAGGTACTGCTGCAGGCAGGTACTGCTGCAGGCAGGTACTGCTGCAGGCAGGTACTGCTGCAGGCAGGTACTGCTGCAGGCAGGTACTGCTGCAGGCAGGTACTGCTGCAGGCAGGTACTGCTGCAGGCAGGTACTGCTGCAGGCAGGTACTGCTGCAGGCAGGTACTGCTGCAGGCAGGTACTGCTGCAGGCAGGTACTGCTGCAGGCAGGTACTGCTGCAGGCAGGTACTGCTGCAGGCAGGTACTGCTGCAGGCAGGTACTGCTGCAGGCAGGTACTGCTGCAGGCAGGTACTGCTGCAGGCAGGTACTGCTGCAGGCAGGTACTGCTGCAGGCAGGTACTGCTGCAGGCAGGTACTGCTGCAGGCAGGTACTGCTGCAGGCAGGTACTGCTGCAGGCAGGTACTGCTGCAGGCAGGTACTGCTGCAGGCAGGTACTGCTGCAGGCAGGTACTGCTGCAGGCAGGTACTGCTGCAGGCAGGTACTGCTGCAGGCAGGTACTGCTGCAGGCAGGTACTGCTGCAGGCAGGTACTGCTGCAGGCAGGTACTGCTGCAGGCAGGTACTGCTGCAGGCAGGTACTGCTGCAGGCAGGTACTGCTGCATGGAGGTACTGCTGCAGGAAGGTACTGCTGCAGGGAGGTACTGGCTGCGAGGTTCCAGGTTGCTCCTCAGACGGTGGTTGGCTCAGCAGCTGGTCATCTGTGAATGAATGATAAATTAAACCTCTGTAGTAGGGGTGGGCGATATGACGATATTAGATCGTGAAGGATTACAACGTGAAGACGATCTTTCAAACTGCAGAGATCGTGGGATCGTCTAGGCCAGATTCTATAAATTGCAGTTCTATGCTGATGCACAGACGCACCAGACGTATTGACGTCGTCAACCTGACCGACCAATCATAGCGAATTACAGCCAGTGACGCACTTTCCTACCTTCCTCCTTGTTTGTGTGTGTAGCGGTAGCACATGGAGAGCGATGGCTGAAAGCCAAACGGAGTTGGTTGCTAAAAGAAATTCCACCTCCATTATATGGAATTGGTTTGGATTTTCCGCAACTGATCAAGCGCAAGCAAATGTAATTTGCAAAGTTTGCACAGAAACCGTTCGCACGTCGGGTAGTAACACGACGAACCAGAATGATGTTGTTGTTTACCTTAAACTTTACGTTGTTTGCACATGCAGGCAAAACTGCGACTATTTGAAATAAAATCTGTTAAGAAAGGTTCTTTGGTCTGTCTGTTTTTCTTTTTCCAATTTAAGATCGTGATAAAATCGAAATCGTGATTTTATTTTTAAAAAATCGTGATATGATATTTTTGCCATATCGCCCACCCCTACTCTGTAGTGACCTTTATTTGTGCTTGTTATATAAGCCAAAATGTGTAAATGTCGAAAACAAGCACATTGGTTAATCTTTTTAAAGACAATGTTGTAGACCTGCCCTTAGGACACACTCGTTATGAATTATATTATTCCAGAAAAAATAGCTCACCCTCTGATTCCTCTGGGATAGGAGATGGACCAGGAGGAGATGAAAGAGCTGATGACACACCTGACAGTGCTGTCTCTCCGATGATTGCCCCGATGCGCTTGCCCGCTGTCTGTAGTGCGCCCTTCTCCAGATACTGCATTCACTGAATGTGTGATTGCATCCCATGCATCTTTTTTGTGTGTGATTTTTATATCCAGAGGTAACGCTACTAAATATTACCGCTTGTTTGTGGCTCACTTCCTGCAGCAGTACCTCCCCTTCAGAACTGCTGAAATTCCTTTTGCGCTTTGATTCTGCTTCTCCGTCTTTACTTTTTCGTTTAGGCATTTTCTCAACTTTGGTATCTCTTTGTGACTTTGTTGTGCACACAACCCTTCAGTCTCACGTCCTTTTAAGGGCATTTTTGGGCGTTTACCTATGCTAATTAAGGCCAACTGGCACACACTTTCAATTTACAGGGAGATTGGCATTCATCAATCTAAGAACACAGGTGCGCACAGTTCTGTGGTTTAAGAACTAGTTTATGAATCTGACGTAGAGTTTTCTTAAGAACAACTTAAGAAAGAATTTAAGAAAATACATAAGAATATATTGGTGAATGAGGCCCATTGTGTGTCTTTGAGCGTATACTGTCGTTTTGGTTTTTCTGCCACATTCAGTGTAGATGTGGTTCAGACTGTTTCTAGCATCAACTTTTTTTTCTCAAGTTGGTGGTGACGAAAGCAGAGTATTGGACTTGTATTCAACGTGCAAACTACAGGGGACCAGGGGGAGTTGGGTTCCCCTTAACAAGTCATGGGCTCCCCTGAACACATGATTTGTGAAATTTTAGGGGGTCTCTCAAAATACTAACAATGTTATTTTGCCATGCATTTTTCGAGTGTTTTTTTTATCAACATGGATCATGTGTAAAATTAGGGTATGCTAATGTATCTCTCATGCATGACAGCTATTATCACTATTATTATATGATTTTATTTATTTTATTATTATTTTGCTTTAATAAAGATGACTACATGCAGTTCTTGTCATCATAACCATTGTTGATGAGGATTGGATCCCTTGTAGGCAGCCTGGTTTCTTTCTGATTTAATGCTCATACATTTGTGTGTGTATTGTTTTGCCTTTGACCTATGCTTGCAGCTGTGAATGTATCCTTGAGTCATAGTAAGTCCTTGCAATCCACGGCAGTTGATTGTTAATTTTCTCACTATAAGAACTGACTAAGATGAAAAAGGGTCAAAGCTTTGTTGGGTTTAGAGCCACTTGCAGCCACTGTAGCAGCTTTTGTATGACAGGAAGACTTCTTCTTATCTGTCAGCTCGCTGAATGTGATCCTAATAATGCACAAATTTCAAGGTAGTTTCAGGTTTGGCTGCATGCGACCATCACTGTGTGCTTATCTTCTACACGTTCCGAACTCAGAGATATTTGCAGGCAGATGATCAACAATGTCAGTGCCACAGAAATGATGCTGACTGTGGTTACACAGCAGCCATGTGTGCTCAGGTTTCAGGTGTGTGTCCTTGGCTCAGGAGCACGGGGGATGATTAACTTTGTCTCAGGACACAGACGTTATTTTAATCAGTCTTGGTTCTAATAGTCTTAACTTCCTCTCACCTTTATCACCACCTCGGCTGAATATCACTTTCCCTCTAAAGCTGCTCTAATAGGAGCCATTCATCTCTTCTCCTTCGCCGCTGAAACTTCAGGGGGTGATGCATTTCACTGCTTCCTTCCAGCATTTTCCAAACTGCACTCGTTGACCTGGAGAGCTTTTCTCTACACACACAATATGTCTGATGCCAGTTTGATTGGAGTTTTCTAAATGTTAAGGTCACAACCAAATTAAAATGTCACCTTGTTTTCCAGCCGTACATGAAGCAATATATAAACAAAATGAAAAACCACATTCCTTCAGCTCCATGAAAACTAATTCTGTTTAATGCTGCTTTCATCCCTTAGGAAAAAAAATGTTCAAATCAAAGCTTCAAGATGTGAAGTGCAGTTTAATTTTTGTAATCATTTCTGTATCACAGTGTAACTGACACTGACATGTCCTGAATCATTGTTATTTTGCCGCTATCTGCCACTAAGTGTCACCATGTTGTTTTTATGTCTCTGCACCAGTGACAGTCAGATGATGATTTTATATTGTGGACAATCTTACTTTGGCATATGATCTACTTTTCAGATGAATCGTACAGACCGCGTCATTAAAGGGTGCTATATTTAGGTATTTAATTCAATTGCTGCTAAATAGCCCACTGTCTGTTGAAAGCTAGCAGCTAGCCCGCTAACTGCAGATGACAATGTCAGTTCTCGTTCTGCTCTGCAGCCTCAGCGAGTTTGGAGTAGCGGCACGTAGCAGCTTTCCACCTGAGCAGAACAAGAACTTCCACACAACCGTCTTGTGCTGCAGCTGGTGACGGTGGAGTTACAGTCTGTCCGTGAGATGAGATACATGCCTGTAAGTTAGCTGGGGTTAGCTGTGGCTAGCTGGTTAGTAGTGACTGGACTTTCAAATCAAAACACTTACATATAGCACCTCATAAATAACAGCTCTATCCAAACGAGTACTCATTGTGGGCCAGAACAGGGTCGAGCAGACAAACATCCGAAAACAGCGCCAATGTGGGGGAAAGATACAAATCACAACTTCCGGTTAGGACTTTCACAATAAAATCTGAGCGGAAATAAAACGCAGATCGTGATAAAGATTGTGGATTTGGATTCAAAGGTCAAGGTCAGTGTGACCTCACAAAACACTCTTTAGTCATTACTCAAGACTTCACAGCAATTATGACAAAATTTCACACAAATGGTTCATATTTTCTATGACTCTGGATAAACAGGGATGTAACCTGAAACTAGTCTGAGTGGAGGAGGCAGACAACCATGAGGCAGTGATTCTAGTTTCAGAACTACACATTTTAAAGTGGCCTTTTATAGTGACTCCTGCTGTGTAATCAGCATCTTGATATGACACCTGTCAGGTGGGTGGATGATCCTGCTCACTAACACAGATTGAAACACATTTGCAAAGAAAATTTGAGAGAGAAACTTTTGTGTAATTAGAAAAAGTTTTATGAAAACAAAAGATCATAAACCCAACCTTCTGCCTCAGCCACCTCCTGCTCTGAGTGTAGTTTTCATATTCATAAAATGGTTTTGTTTTACTACCATAAATGTCCCTCCTGCTCTGCATTTGCTGCCAGAGGCTGAATGAACATTGTCTTAGGATACAGGTTCTGTGGGGATATCATCACACTGTGGTGCTGTGAACTCACCTGCTTTCACCTCATTCATCGTCACAGCTGACTATCATTCAGTTTATACTGCAGGTCTAATAGCATAACTCCACCTCTGAGCACCACGCTAATAAAGCTGCGTATAAATGAAGCCCCGCCCCTCGCCACCCTGTAGTTTCAGGCTTCTGTCTCAGGGCACAGACTTTATTTAAACGAGTCCTACTTCGTTTCCTCTCATCTTAATCCTCCTCCTCAGCTCCGTATCACCATCAGGTCCAACAAAAGCCATTTTCTTAATCTTAATAACATGAATTCACTTCCTTTCCTGCCTCAGTTTACAGCAAAGAAGGTGATATCCTCATCATCTCAACAGGGATGGGTCTTAATAGTGGAGATAAGCTGCCTCCACTCGTTCCCTCATGATCTGTCTGACTGCTTCCGCTTTCCTGCAGGATGAGCAGCTATGTTCACGACACAAAAAAAGATCCAGAGAATGTAGCTGCTATCAAACAAAAATATCAGCCAACAACCTCAGCAAAAATGATTCGATAAGATTGATTGAAAGTAGCTTTAAAAATAAGGCCACTACCAAACACTATCTGACCTCAAATGAATGTAATTTATAAAAAATGACTTCATGCAAGCAGTGGAACTTCAGACATTCAAGATAAAGGTTCCTGAAACTAGATTGTCTTTTAATTCATTCAATTAAAGTAGAACGACAGAGGAGGATCTGATAACCACAGTACTGCCCTCAACCTCCACTCAGGCAGGAGCTGTCAGTGTTGTTACCCTGAAACAAGTTTAATGATCTAATGCAAATTATGATGGACAAGACTTTTTATCTTTTCATCTGAAAAAAATAATACTGAAGTCCTAGTGAGGCTGCATGATAAGAGTGTGGTGCTCTGTGGTGCGTTTCTGTTGAGGCAGTGGAAGGTCAGTGACATCAGTTTTAAAACCTGGATCATCCTCAGTTTTCAGACCAAAGCTGGGGACAGATGGTGAGAGGTGGACAAGTTTAAAAACTTGATTGAAGATGAAGTTAGGTAGTCAGGGTTTTTCCATCCTGATCACGTGAACACACGTGCACATGTACTGAGCCTTCAACCGGCTCAAGCAAACACATTTTACAAACACCATATTTATATTTATCTATATATATGAGGAGAGAGAATCCTGATGAATTTCCAAAAGGAAAATAATAAACTACAGCCAAGTTCAAAGGTGGAATAATTTTCACCCTAGGACTGTTATGATATCACTTCATTAAGTTATGTTTTTTTTCTGTTAAGACTTAAATCTGTGTCATTTTATCCAAATAATATCTGTTTGGAAATTTGCTCAGGGATTTCGGAGCTGTGGGGACCGTCCTGCCGGGTGAGACCGGCCGGTCAGTGTGTGCCATCGTCCCAGTAGAAAAAGTATTGTCTCTGCGGCTCTTCCGTCATTTACTGGTAGCTCTGTTGTCTTCATTGTTTTGATATCTGATAACATTCCTTTTGGAAGATGAAATTTGATCTGAATTGAAATATCATATTTGTTGCTGCTCGTTAGTTTGAAAAGATGAAGCTAAAATAAATGATTTGCTGGACAGTTTAACAACAGCTCTGCCTCTGTGAGCCTCTGATTACAAATATACCACCACTTTACAATAAAAAGAAATATATATGTGAACTAAATTGAACAGAGGCCGTGTGCTGCATATTAAATATACTTCGATTTTTAATATATGAAGTGTATGTTTTACTACACTCTGTCAGCTTGTGGAGATTTGAGTTTATATGAATTGGTCACAGTACAGTCAGGAACAGGTGTGTTGAAGTGTAACCTGTGCTGAGCTGCTGATATTAGGAAGAATGCTGCTGTTCCAGTTGAAAATAGTCCTCCTGTCCTTTGGAGTCGGGAGTTCAAACTTCAGAAGCTCAACTCAGAAGTCCAAAGTACGGGAGTCCGAACTTGGCATACTCTGTATTGAGAAATGGCTATGGACTTAGTCGCTCTTCACAATATGTCACCTGACTCCTCTGCTCCCGTCACAATGACTGTGGCTGCTGGAGGTCGTCCACCAATAAATTATAACTATGGGTTGTAATAAGCTGCTGCACAGACGACCTGTGGACTCATTTGTTACAGGAGGACCGTCTCGTGTGATCTGTATTCAGGATGTGTGTGTGTTTGTGTGTATGTGTGTTGTTGCAGTAACAGGAGGCTTTTTTGCATTCGTCAACATCCGTTAAGATGCAGTGAAATTCTCTAATATTTGTCTGAACAGTTGTAATCCCTCTTTAATTCAGTAGATGCAAATTAAGTGTGTGTGTGTTCGTTGTAGTCTCTGCCTTATGTCTGTCTCATATTCAAATCTTGCCCATGGAAAACTACCAGACACAAACAGGTGATGTTTGCACCAATGTGTGTTTGTTTGTTTGTCAGCAGGATTATGCATTTGCTGGAGAGCAGGGTCATGGACCAGAGAGGAACCCATTACATTTTGGTGCAGATCCAGGAATTTGTTATCACTTTCCTAAACATTGCCAGAACAGAGCATTTTTCTAAATTTTTTGTAAATTTCACAGGTAATAACGTTTTGGACACGATATCTCAGTAATACCTTGAAGGAACTAGCCATAACTCAAGACTTCACACAGCAATTATGACAAAATTTCACACAAATGGTTCATATTTTATATGACTTTGGATAAACAGGGATGTAACCTGAGTGACAGAGGCAGACACTGATGAGGCGGTAATTCTGGTCAGAAATATTCTTCCTGTCTTTCCTGCTGAGAGTTCACATTATAACCACTCTGACATGAAGCTACAGCAGCAGGAAGTTACCCTACCTTAGCATACACACATGAAACAGCCTGGCAGCCCCTTTGAAGCCCACTGATTAACACTGATGACTTTCTAATTGGGTTCAATTGATGGTGCAACTTAAAAAACAAATGGAACAAAGTCTACCATGCCCTCAAATGTCATTTAATGTGATAATAGCCCATTTTATAAACTGTAAACAAGACTAGGTCAAACCTAGTATATATCTGGACAGCCTATGGTCAAATCCTGATTTTATAACTGCAATGTTGTCTGACAAAATCACCAAACGTATAAATGAAAGACAAAGACTGAGCTGTGATTTCAGCTGGATTTACTGTAAAATGATCACTCAGAGAGAAAGTTAGAAGAGACACAATGGGCTCTATTTTAACGATCCAAAGCGCATGGTCTGAAGCATGTGGCACAAGTGCGTTTAGGCCGTGTCCATGTCACTTTTGCTATTTTAACGATGGAAAAACAGTCTGCACCAGGCGCATTGATCAAAAGGGTTGTACTTAATGTCTTAATTATTCATGGGTGTAACAGCCAATAAACCACAGTGCCACCTCCCATTCTATTTAAAAGCCAGACACGCTTGCACCTTGGCTAATTGCTATTATAACGGTGCAGTGTTTCACACAGAACTAGATTGTATTTGCTCCCGACTGTCGTGTTAAAGTTACTGCATTATATGTTAATACAAACTGAAACCCTTTGATTCTTAACAGCACATTGCTGTGCTACAGTAAGCGTATTGTCTAATTTCCTGTTGCTGGTGTTTCTGTTGTTTTCATGCTATTCAGATCTGCTAGCTTCTTTAGCAGTTACCGATGACTTCTCTCTCTCCCTCCCTCTCTCCTGCTCTCGCTGCTCGATGCGTCTTATATTTAGTTATTCCTCTGCCTCCTTTAGTAATAATGATACATGGAATGAAAGTAGTTTATTTGCTGTAATGGAGGTGAGGCTCAGTTTATTGGAAGCACTCCTCCTCTTACCTGCAGTTCCTGAGCAGCCAGGAAACCAGAGCAGCTCAGTAGACTGCCTGTAACAAGTGGTGTAGCCCTGAGCCCCCAGTCGGCATCCGTATACAGTCCAGACCTGAACCAGGTTTATAACCAGGTTTTGAAAATAGGTCTCTGAATCTAGAGAGAATGTGGTAAGTTGGCAACACTGAAGCTGTAAATACCCTCCCAATAGAACCTGTTTATACCTCAAACTTAGTGATAAGGCTCTTGGCTGAGCAGTGGTGGAAAGTTAGTCAGTCAGTCACTCAGTCAGTCATTAACAAACAGTTGATTTCTACCTTTTAAGTTTGGTGTGTATCAGATCTGCACTGGTGCTGCTTCCAGGAAGTAGCTGCAGCCCCACACGCCACTCATACCTATCAAACCACTACCTGTATAATGAAAAATACTGATGGTACCACTCATGCACTTAAGCTGAGTTACACTACTTGTGTGTGTTGGTGTTAAAAAACATTTTGCAAATTGAATAAATGCGCTAATCATCTGAAATTAATTTATTACTTCTTGCCAAATTCATAATGAAGCTGCTGTCATTGACATGTTTTTCTGTTTCTGTTGTCAAGACAACAGAACAAGTTTGAAACAGTGACTGAAACATGGTCCATTAAGACTACATGTTAACCAGCAGTCACTTCCAAGCTGCTGCTCGGCTGCTGCTAAAATCCTGATTTCATAACCATGATGTCGTCCGACAGCATCATCGGACACATCAGTTAAAGACAGACTGAGCTGTGGTTTCAGCTGTATGTACTGTAACATGATCACTCAGAGAGAACGTTAGAAGAAGTTCATGTCTATGTCAACTGCTGTGTGGTCAGCAATGAGAGGTGTGTCTGTGGCGGGAAAGTCTGAGACAGTACTGTTGACTTTATGGAAAGTAGCTAAGCTTTGTCCAAAAAATCACTAGAGTTTTTGCTAGGTGCATCTTTGAAAAATAATTAAGAAAAAAAAACATAGCTGAGGTTGTCAGAATAGTCTGTCAAAAAAAAAAAAAAAAAAAAAGTCAGTAGCACCACCCTGGCAACAGTCAGCCGGCCAACCAGTGGTGTAACTCTATCGCTCATTCAGCTGGCAACTTTCACGTTTACAGGACTGGCCCCTGCTATTGCGGTCCCACCTGAAAAACAGAGGACATGACCTCAGTGTCCTCAGTGGCGACTACAACTCTGCTCCGGACTGAGACAGTTGACTTGTGTGTTTAACAGTGCCTGAGGCAGGGATCAGCAGTTAAGAGTCAAAAGCGGAAATGGAATGAATGAAAAATAGTAATAGTCATTAAAATCTGTGTGTGTGTGTGTGTGTATATGTCTCTATCAGCAGTACAGTGTGTGTTGTTCAGCTCCGAGCTGCAGGCAGCTGGTGACTCATCAACAGATAAAGATTCTCTCTCCCTCTCTCTCTGGTAAATCTACATAATGAAGCTCCATTCACACTTTTAGCTCACTGGGTAAAAGAGCTGTGTGTGTGTGTGTGTCCACATGTTCAACAGATGCTTATATTATTGTTTGTTCTCTTGAGACTGAGGTGATGTATACCATCATCTGAACTGAGTCGGTTGGTCGGTCGGTCGGTGAGTGAGTGAGTGAGTGAGTGAGTGAGTGAGTGAGTGAGTGAGTGAGTGAGTGAGTGAGTGAGTGGAGGCCATGAGTGAAGTAATCTGTTGTTGGGCAGGGAGGAGAGGAGTGTTTGTTTAAGTCTTGGCTAATCACTGCATTGTGAGAGGAGCAGTGAAGAGGCATTTCTTTTTTCTTCATTGTTTTCTTTGTAATAAATAACTGTGTCCTCTTCCTCACTTTATCAGCTGTGACACTGGATGTTGGGCCACTGATGCTTCAGCCTTTTCACCCAAGGATTACATTAACACTACTTAATGGTCTTATTTAATACATACGAATAAACATAATTGCAGTTTGGATTATGTTCACTGACAATATTGGCCCTAGTCCATGAAGTGTGATGTACGCGTCCAGCACACAGAGATCATATGTAGGTGGTCAGGGTGGAGGTAAAGTGCAGCCTTTGACTCTGTAGCCCACGGTTCGTGCTCTGAACTATGCATATCTTTAGGTCAAGGCTGGTTTGAAAAGATGTTGGTGTTAGTTAAAAAGGAAAACGTCCTATGTCCTGTCTTTATAAATGAATTGTTAAAAAGTTAATAAAAAGTCAATAAAACATTAGTCATGCTTTAGTTGGATATTTATATTTATTTAGCAAATACTATGGTGAAATGTTCAGTGAATGTTCAGCAAATATATTCCGTATGAACATTTTGTAACTTTGCAGAAAGGACTATTAAACATTTCCTCAATATGTTGCTAAAAAACAACAACACAAATGAGATCGGCTGCACTTACACATCAGTATTTTTATACCCTCGTTGATAGATAACTTTCCCTGGCCCCTAATTTTAACTTTAATTGCAGGTCTGTTCTAATAAAGACCATCTCCAACCTATGGGGGTGAAAAATGAAGCTAATACTGAAGTGCAAAAAACTGCAGTTCCTCTAATGACCACTAGAGTCTGGCTCCATCAGTGAGTCAGTCCCCATAGACTCCCATGTTAAAATGTCCAACTTTACGGCAGAAATAAATATGTTTACAGCCTGGTACAAAAACAGTTTTGGTCTCTAGAGCTAATTTCCTCCTTCATGACAACTGTTTATCTAACTCACCTCTTTACATTTTATTAAGACTTAAGTTCTGCATAATTGAGGGCGTGGCCTCTTTGAGTGACAGGTGGGTGAGTGTATGCTTGCCACAAACCGGTAGCACTTGAGTCTTGGCTTCACCCATGCCCCACCTCTTTACCCATTTAGGGATTAACTGGGAGTTAGGGGTGGAGTCAGGCACTGCCAAGATAGCGACGGTGGAGCAGCTCACTCTGAGCTTCTGTGGATGACGTCACAGAGGCTTTGTCCATCTTTTATATACAGACTATGATAAAAACCTAATGCTAGTCGCAAACCTAAAACCTTTAAGGAAGTGACAAGTCCTCACCGTCCAGGTCTAAAACTTAAACAGAAGTACATCACCAAGAATTCAATCATTTAGGTTCTTAAGCTGCTGATGACATCATGAGAAGTCTTCAGGTAAAAGTGGGTTCTGCTAACTTTGTGATATTTTATGTATTAGATCATTAATCATGTAATTGATAATTGGGGTTTGCATGATATTGACAAAATACACAGACAGACTATGAAATCCACTTGGATGCACACAGGCGCACACACACACACCGAGGCAGACAGTGAGTAGGATGTATGTGGCCCCTCAGTGGTCCAGGGCTGAAGCCTTGGCCTCATAACTCTACACACACACACACACACACACACACACACACACACACACACACACACACACACACACACACACACACACACACACAACACAAAACTGTCTCTTTCTCTCTCTCTCTCTCTCTCTCTCTCTATCTCTCTCTCTCTATCTCTATCTCTATCTCTCTCAGTCCCCAGGTGGGAGTTTGGAGGATGAGGCCTTGGCCTGATCATCCTCCTATGGGGTGGGAGGAAGTACTTGATTTATGAGTCTGGGAGGTTAGAAGTGCTCAGGTGCACACACGCGCACACACACACACACACACACACACACACACACACACACACACACACACACACACACACACACACACACACACACACACAGTTTCTCTGGATGGGTGACTGAGTTGACATGAAATGTCTGATTTGAGAAAGGAAGAAGAGGAAGACGGGGAAGAAGGAAGGAACAAAAGGAGAGTATGTTCGTGATGAATGACTAAGAAAATAGAGACAGATAAGGAAATACAGAACAGGAAATAAATGATTGGACGAAGGAAGAAGGGGACATATATAGTTAATGACATGGAAATCGGCAACTGCTTGGAATCACTTTACAATAGAAGCCACATTCACCCATTCACACAGTGCTTTAACCAACACATATCTACCATACATACACATACAATGACACATTGAGGGCAATTCAGGGTTCAGTATCTTGCCCAAGGATACTACAAAATGCAGACCGGAGGAGCTGGGGATCAAATGACCAACCTTCCAATTAGTGGACGACCCGCTGTACCTCTACCTACCTCTAAATCTATATATCTATATAGAGATATATATTATAATTTAATTTTACCATAAAAAAGAAAGTTCATGTCCAACTGGAAAGACGAGCGGAACCAATATTAAGCTTGTGTTCAGTCAGACACGGACCTCCCTGGCCAAGCCTACTGTTTGGCTGTCGGAGAACATGATATGCAAGTTTAACGCCACATCTCTTGAACTGCACGTTATTGTCTTTCTTTCCTATTTCCAGACATCACTTTTCCTGGTCACGGCTGCCATGGTGCACGTAACGCCAACTGAGTTGAACTATTGTAGCCAAAAACAACACGTGTGCAGGTGCACGAGTAGTGAAATGCTACTCGAATAATGACAGGAACGAGTACTCAAGTACTCGTATGCATCCCTACACTCCACCAAGTTAACTCAAAATACACTTAAACAATAATAATGAGTGAACACAGTATATGTCTATTGTATAAGATCAAACCAACACAGGGAGGGGGGAGTTCTGTGTTCATAAACTCGAACTTGAGGGTCACTGAAGTGTGAAATCACTGCAGGAAAACTGCTGCACGCTTCTGATGAGACATTTGCACTTTGTGTTTGTCTGTATTTATGTCAGTCTTCTAGTGACACATCAGATTCATTCAACTCTGTTTGTTGTGCACCACCACACTGAATATCAGTCTCCATATTGCATGGGCAGTTTTTAGAGTTCACATATCAACACCATTTCCTCAGCTCTCCTGCTCCATTCAGAGCTTTGACTGAACAGGCTGACGTTGTGCATCTTATTGTATAATTCAGTCTCTTTAATGATGGTTGCATAAGCTCAGATTCATCTATGCTGATTTTTATGACTCATAGTTTGTCTCAGGTGGAGATGAATGGTGGTCTCCTCTTGTTACACTTCATTAATTCGTTTTTCCTGCAACATTCCCGCAGTGTCATTTTATATTCACACACAAAGCAGGCTGAATTTAAAACCTACTTGTGTGAAAACACTGAGTGTGTGTCCACACATGTTTAGGTGAGTTCGCCACTCACACCGAAACATCTGAAACACAGGAAAACAGTCATCCAAAAGAGGTGTCTGGTCAGGAGGACACCTCTGTGGATAATTACTTAATTATAATTAAGTAAAAACCTGCTGAATGTCTGGTTCATAAGTTATCAGAGAAACAATCAGAACAAAGGTTAGCATCAATCTCAGCTCCAACTCTTCCCTGAGTCTCTGTCCTCCGTACAGCGTCGCTCAAACACTGACTTTAAATGTCAAACTGCTTCATTCAGAGTTTTTAACAGTTGGAATCACCAGGTCTGTTTGATTTCCTGAACCAGTCACACTGAAGGAATCCAAACCGGGAGGAGCCTGTGGTAATGTGGTGAAGACAACAACTCCCATGATCCCACGCTATTTCATGACGTCATCCAACGCTGTCTTGTTATTGTTTTGGTTGAGAGACAACTAGGCAGAAGTTCGTGCAATTAACAGTTAGAATGAGTGATCAGAAAGCATCAGTGTGTTGTCTGCTGAACTTTACAGCCTCACAGCACAAGATCAGGATTATGTAGTTGTTTTCCAAAATCCCCGTTTTCCTGGTCCACACTGAAACAAGAGGTCAGAGTTTTTAGATTTATCTCCTTTGGAGAGTGTTTTAGAAAATCAGTGTCTCAGTGAGGATGGAAGGTGAACGGGATGCGAGCTCAGAAAATGAGCCTGGATGTCAGTCACAGGACCTGACTGTGTAATCAGCTGTTGCATCTGTAAATCAGGAGATAAATACACACAGATTGTGGGTGCAGACTAAATGAAAGGTGTAGAGTAAGTGTGTCCTTCCTTTCATACACGTAAATCTGGTCCTTGGTGTTATGTTCTCTCTCTCTCTCTCTCTCTCTCTCTCTCTCTCTCTCTCTCTCTCTCTCCAGTCATTCAGAACGTTTCTGGATCCACCTCAATAAAGACCCAGAGAGGCTCATGAATAAGCAATAACTGTGTGTGTGTTGGATCTTGAGGAGGAGAATGGTGAATCACTGCCTCCTCTGTGAATGTGCGTGTATGTGTGTGTGTGTTAAAGATGCAGTGAGGTCTGTCTCTTCATGCTGTTTGGCTCCAAACCACCAAACAGGATGAATTCTTGTTAAAATGTTGACCTGAAGATTCCAGTTTTACTCCATGTTTGATACTAGAATCAAATTCTCAACAAAATCAACTCCCTCGTCATAGAAAAACACACCTGTTGGAACAGCACATGTGCAAATGTGTGTTCATGTACGTAAAGGTTTTGTTTGAAGTGATGATCCATTAGAAGATATATTTGTGGTTTTAAGAACCAAAAACCATCTCAGTGTAGTTTTACATCGCTCTCAGGCTTCTCTCTGGAGCTCTAGAAACAACAGGTCAGTGAGCCAATCAGAAGTGAGGCTCAGAGCCTGCTCTCTTCTGATTGTGTCTATTATTTCTATAAATTACCATCTCGAAGTCTAACTTCCTCTAAACCTTGTGTCTCAGCAGATAAATGTGACGTGATGTCAGCATGCCATCGTGACATCATCCCCACCTCTGAGGGAAGTGATGTTTTGCTTGGAGAGGAAATGAGGAACATGGAGCTGTTTCTGAATCTGTCAGAGTCTCCATTTCTTCTCACCTCGTCTCCTCTAGAGCTGAGCGGGGGGGACACACAGCGAGTGGATGGCAGCTGGAGTCAACACGGAGACCTGCAGGAATGTGGACAGTGAGTGTCTTTCATGGATGTATCAAGAGAACTGGACACCAGACTCAAAAAGATAAAGAATAAATGTTCATGCTCTAAAAATTAATAATTAAAATAATAATAACAATAATTGACCTCCATTCAACTTTAGAACTGAGAGACAATCACACAGGCTGTGTGTGTCCTGTCTATTTCCAGGTTGGAGAAGAGGTGGGTCCTATGGCACAAATTTATGGAGGAACACGCCCACCTGGATATGTGGCTGCAATTGGCGGAACAGGCTGTCAGTTCCCATAACTCAGCCCACGTTACCTACATCACTGCCAAGGAAGAACTGAGGAAGTTTGAGGTGAGGAGATATGTAACATAAATATTCAAACATTAAACTTTGTTTTCTCGTGGAAAAGTTCAACTTAAATTGAGCTCATATTTCAACCCATGTAATTCATCATGAAAGGGATTAAAATAACTTGGGTTTCTCATCAAAGGAAATACAAAGTCTTAACTTTGGATCATTTTGAGCTTCTCTTTTTTTCTCACTTTTAATGATATAAATTATGAAAACAAATGCACACACTCAATTTTGTTGCAGAATCAAGTCGTCTGCATAGAGTCGTACTTTGATATGTAAACTGGGCAGAATGAGACTGTGTGCTAATAACTGTTAGCAACATTCACTTTTTACTGCACATTGATTAAAGTTTATCATTGAGTCAAACCAGTTGGTACAGGCTCATACTGGGGCTCAACACTTGAATGTGAAGGATGTTGCACATTGTTTGAAAACTGAGTCTGTGGCTATTTACAGAAAGTGCCCAAATGTTTTCAACTCTTTACAAATGGACAAAAAAAACCTGTTTTACATGAACACACTGGATTTGTAGGATAGGAAGTCTTCAAAAGAAGCCTGAGTTGCTTCATGTAGCTGTATGTAAAGAAGTTCTAGATTATGTTTATGTTTGTTGTGCATTACCTCAGATATGACCTGTGTTTGTGTGTTCAGCGGCTTCGGTGCGAGGCAGGATCTCGGCTCGTGCAGTTGGACGGTCTGACCCAGAGGAATCGAGCACTGACTCCGCTGTTTCTGGGCGCCATTCAGGCTAAGCTGTTGGCGTCCGCGAGGGAATGTGGGCGACGATGGGATGACGTGAATGCCAAACTGGAATCCATCACAGTGCGACTGAAGGTCAGAGTTCTTCCTGTAATTTCCCCTAAGTCTACTTTTAATTTCTGCAGAGGTTGTTGTTCTGTGCTCATTTGTTTCATCTTTGAATTTTTAAAAATTTCTGACAGAGTTCTGACAGACTTTCTGTGGAGTGACAGTGTTTGCTAATATATGTCACCAACCCGTTGTTGCTGAGCACAGCAGCCAGCCCTATAATCTGGGGGTGTCGCGTAGTGGGTTACGCAGGCGCCCCATATATAGAGGCTACAGTCCTCACTGCAGCTGGCCCCCGGTTCGCCTCCCGCTTCGGACCCCCTCTCTCTGTATCCCCATTTCCTGTCTCTCTACTGTCCTGTCCATTAAAGGCACAAAAAGCCCAAAAAAAAAAAATCTGGAATGTCCCTGACTGACTGACTGACTGATGATACTCTGTTAGGGGGGTGTTTACAACTGCAGTGTTGCTAACTTAGCTCATTATCTCTAGAGACAGATTGGGTATACAACAAATAAACTACTTTCATTACATGTATCATTATTACTGAAGGAGGCAGAGGAATAAATAAACATAAGACACACTGAGCAGAGAGAGCAGGAGAGAGGGAGGGAGAGAGAGAAGTCATTGGTAACGAGGCTTCGTACTAACGACTATGACCAACTCTACATATCAAACAGAGGGAGTTAGACATTAAGACCTGCCTGTAATAAAAATCTATTATGTTCTGGAGTTGAAGTAAATAAAGACTCAACTATTGTGCATCCAGACGGAGGCTGTGCTCCGTGTCAGAGACTAAATAAGAAATATAAGAAAGGAAATAAGAAAGGGCCCTGGTGGCTCACCTGGTGGACCATGTGTCATTTTTTTTTTGTTTAAGATGACTTAAAACAGAAAAAAGACACAGTCTTTCTCTTTTAACTTTCTCTTTGAGTAAATCCCACTGAAATCACAGCTCAGTCTTTGTCTTTAATTTATGTGTTTGATAATTTTGTCAGACGACGTTGTAGTTATAAAATCAGGATTTGGTCACAGGCAGTCCAGATATATACTAGGTTTTGACCTAGTCTTATTTAATCTTTGATGTTTTTATCAATTAGCTTGTGTGGTGTAACTGCGGTAATTTGGACATAAGAAGGGGAGAACTTGACTTTTAAATAATCAACCAAAGTGTTTCCAAACATTACTAATACTTTAAAAAAAAAAGGGAAGAGTTTTGAGGATGGACTGTCCCTCTTTCCTCTCTCAGCTCTTTGTCTCAGAGTGGGAGGGGTTTGAGGCAGAGAGGGAGGAGCTCTCTCTCTGGTTGGCCGACCTGGACGTCCGTCTGACTGAGGTGGATTACCTGACTGGAAACACCTGTGAAAAGCTGAGATGCCTGCAGGTATGTTGTGTTATACAACTAAACTCTTCCTACCTCATGCACTGTATATGTACTTTCTGTATGTATATGTATATGTGTGTGTGTGTGTGTGTGTGTGTGTGTGTGTGTGTGTGTGTGTGTGTGTGTAGTCCTTCCAGCAGTGTGTGTGTGTGAACTCCGGCCGTGTGAACACCCTCCTGCAGCGTGGCGAGGCGTTGATCCAACACAGCGAGCCGACTGATGCTCAGCACATAGAGAGCCGACTGCTGGAGCTGCTGCGCCACTGCAGCCACGTCTACAACAACATCGCACGGACACACACACGGCTACTCAGCATGAGACTGGTACACAGACACACACACACAATCACACTGTAACAACCAAAATGAATGGCAGTGAGGGTCCAGGTGGGCGGGGCTTTGGGCATGGCTGAGGGCGGTGACTGTTTTGTTGTGACATCACAAAGTTCAAGAAGTCCTGATGGCTGGTTTTAAGGCTCAGTTTCTGAATACAGGCTGTGTGCATTTCTCTGTGGACTGAGGCTTTGATACTTTCACAGTATTAATATAGAACCTAGACCTGCTTTATAATCAAACAACACATGGACAGAGACCTTTAGACTGTATGGAACATTTTACTAAAGCTTATGTATTGAAAAAGAGTTTATTCCACTTGTTTCCACCATGCCCTCTGACCTTTGACTTATTTTTTAAACTTCATGGCACTGACTGTCACCACCTGTACACAAGTAACAACATGTATAAATTCCAATTAAATTTTATAAAGTACCATGTATTTAGATACAAATTAGAGGGAAAACGAACACAGCGTTGCAGTGATACACTTCCAAATATTACCGTTAACTAGAGTCTTGCCATCAGACCACTGATCCAAGGAATTTCTAGTACCAAATACTTTCAATCTTCCTTGGAAATAATTAAGATATCACAAACCCACAGTATTAATATAGAACCTACACCTGCTTTATAATCAAATAACACATGCACATCTACCTTAATACTATACAGACCTTTAAGATACAAGCACTGGACTCGACTGTGGCTCATGTTTATGATTAAATCTAATAGAATCTGTATTGTGGAGACTTTAAAGGTACAATGTGTAAGATCTGGCCAAATCTGGCCAGAATTTTAGTTTAAAATATTCAAAAAATGAACTAACACCATCAATAGTATGTGAAGGAGCCACAATGATGATGTCATGACCAAGACCTCAATCTATTGTATTTCAGAGAATATCTACTAACATGAGCATGCTAACCAACTAGCCGTGTCCTAGACCGTGTTGTAATACCACTTTATGACACTAGATGCTGTGTGAGTCAGAGTAGCGTCTAGTCTGCCCTCACACAGAGAAGAACAGCTTCCTCCTGAGCTTGAAGTTATGCTACGGCTCCCGACAGAAAAAAAAAAAAAAAAAAAAAAAAAAAAAAAAAAAAAAAGTGGGCCGACAAGCCATCAACAGAAACACAGATGTCTGAAGTGCCTAGAAAGCGATCTTTATCTCCATCTCGAAGAACCGCTCCGACAAGAAACCACGTTCAACGGCAAAGAAGCAAAACTCGGGTGAATGCTGGTGGGTTTTTCCACCATGGCAGACAACGCTGGGCGAGTAAACAGATGAGACTTTTCTGCAAGACTGGTGAGTAACATCTAATGTTGGTCTGTAGTGAAAAGTATCATTAGTGCAAATGACAAACCGACAAACACCTAATGTGGCATAAATGTATGATGTTGACATTTTAGCGATGTAGTAGAATTTAGCCTGTTCCTGCAGCTGTTGTTCAGCTAGATGCGACTGTTTGATCCAGAACCAGCAAGTTCAGGATCCACTGCCTAATACTGTATTTATTTTAGCATATTCATATCTATCCTTACTATTTATTATACACACACAACATACCTTACATGTTTGAATATAAAGAACTATGATCTAAACTAATTGTCCTATCACATGTTTGTCTGTATCAGGACCAGAATTCCAGTCCGGTCGTCCCCAGTGATGGACCAGCACCTGCCTTTTCTTCTGCGTCTGGCCTCATCAATCAGCAACCACACTACAGTAACACCTTGGAGTATTATCCCTGCACATAACAGATATTGTCTATACTGTGATCTTTTGCACGTCCTGCTCAGCAGGAGTTTTGTCAACACTTTTGTACATAGTATTTTTCATGGTTTTATTTTTTTAATATGTGTATCTATGTATATTTATCTTTTTGACTGTCAGTATTTTACCTTTTTTATTGTTATTTCCTGTTAATATGTTTATTGTATACTGCACCAAAGACCAAGCCAAATATCTTGTAAGTGAAAACCTACCTGGAAATAAACCTTATTTTCTGATTCTGCCTTTGTGATGATGTCATCATCCCTTCCTTATGCTGCTACCTGACACCCATGTGTCATGCAGTATCCCCTTGCCTTCATATTTTTATAGGTAAATAAAAACATACTGTTTGTATTACAAGTACTCATAATTTGTTTCAGTGCTATCAACAATTTTAACTATCAACAATAAATGCAAATATAAATAATAAATTATAAGGAACATGTGGAAAACAACGACATTATTAACTGGACAGGGGCGAAGAAGTGAAATGCTGCCCCCTATGTAGGTGGAGCAAGTAGCACGACCTTACATATTACACGTTTAAGGCATGTTGGCTTCTTCCTCCTCTGCACAATAAATCTAGTTTTATTATTACATGACTTTTATCATGATGATTTAATTGTACAAAACAATAAACCAACAATAGACTTCTGCCTTGGCTTTGCTTAATTTTAAGGAGAATAATTTGCTGCTTTTCCATGACAATTTTCTCTTGCAGTACGTTGAATATATTTGGATCTTTGATTTCTGCTCAGACAGAAAAAGATATTTCATAATACGAAATAACTGTTAGTTGTTGCCCTAGTTCCTCTATCCCTCCTAAGCACTCCACAGCACTCACACAACCACCTGAAATGTTGCTTTTCTTTTACAGTTCTTTCTTCTCCTGAAGTCTCTTCCTCCTCCTCTTCCTCCTGCAGGTGTTCGAGGATGACTGGATTCTGTCTCAGGCTACAGACTCTGGCTGCCCCTCAGAGACTCTATTAGAGGAAGAGGGAGCGCTTGATAGACCTAACCTGGACCTCCCTGCAGTTTCAAACCATCCCAAAGGTAAACCAACATTTAATTCAATCAAGTCCCATTCATTTCTCCAGATATCAGCCAATCAGCTAACCCCAACTGACCTTCCCCTCAGACCTCCCCTCACCCACTCACCACCCTCCTCCTCCTCCCTCTCCGGCCTCTCCTACCCATGAGCACCTGGGGTTAGAGTGGGACCCCTCAGTTGATATTGGACATTCAGTCTCCTGTGATGATGGCGACTCATCGTATTTCAGTGTGAGCACAGGTAGGTGGAAACAAAAGATGTCTTAGCATTTTAGCATTTGAAACATTTCTCCACTAGGGCCTGAGAACCTTTTCATGTTGCTGTTTCTCTGTCGCTGCTACTTTATCTTCACACATCCAGCTCCACATTTAACGCCCAGCAGCAGACATTTAGCCTGGCAGTCTGCTCCAGACACAATCTAATTTACCATGTTCTGATTGGTCGACTGTGTCCACTGTCCCTTTAGTTGTTTACAGATTCTGCTGAGTCGGCCAACTACTGAATTCCTCAAAATAAGAAATAAACAAAACACACACAGTCCACCTCTTTGTGGTTACAGACCTGCAGTGTTTGCCTGTGCCAACATGCCACCACCAATTTTCTTTTCAGACCTCCATTAAGGCCTGAAAGCAACTCCAGGCTTCTTCCAAAGTGGAATAAGATTTACAGGCTACTGCACAAAATTTTCTTTTGCTCAAAGCTTTAAACGAGGACAAAAACTAAAGCTCTGTGTGTTGGCTAAAGTGAATGTGTTGTTTTTAAAGGAAAGTACTGTCATGGATGATAGCTTTGTGTGTGTGTGTGTGTGTGTGTGTGTGTGTGTGTGTGTGTGTGTGTGTGTGTGTGTGTGTGTGTTGCAGGGCTGTGTCAACGAGATGGCCTGAAGAGGTGGAGCTACCTCAGTTCCCTCAGCTCTCTGTCTGACATCACCAACCAGGAAGCAGACTTGGTGAGTTACAGCAGCCTCAGTGGTTGACAGTAACAGTATTTACATGTTAAAAGAAAAAGAATCAAGATCTACAGTGCTTAGGTTAGCTGGTTGCACACAGGCCAAAAATTCCATCCAATCAGGTTAAAACATCAGTTAGTTTGAGTACTGAAGGTTAAATAAACTCTAACATGTCCCAGATGACCATAAGTACTGATTTAATGTAGTACAGATTATTGTCCCGATAAAGACTTTTAATGCACACCTGCCAGCCAATCAGAAACAAGTATTTTAATAGCCAATGATTTTCATACCTTAAGATGAATTTATGTTCATACAGCTTTATTTTCTGCAACTTGTGCCATAATGCATGAGAATTTGTTGGTTATTTTTGTTATTATAAAAACTAAAAATACACTATATTATGTTATTACTAAGATAAGTCTTCACTAAGACTTTACTAAGACTTCCATTCCTTTCCATTGTAATTTTTGGCTGGAGCACAACAGCGGGACCAGTCCTATAAACATGAAATCACTGACCGACTGAGTGATGAAGTTCCACCATTGGTTGGCCAGCCAGAGTGTTGGAGTTTCCCCATTGGTCGTTATTCTTTCAGAATGATTCGGTGCGAACAGGCAGTGTTGAAAACTTAGCACCTTTGTTTTGCGAGATTAACTGACACTTTCAGCAACGTTTTTCAAACCTTAACTACTTCTGGCAGAAAAGAGTCACAGCGTGTCCCCTACAGTGTTGAATGACCTTTACTGCCTGCGAGCAGTTAAGGTCGTAGTTTCCCGCCACAGACACACGCCTTTCGATGCTGACCTCATGGCAACTGACGTGAATGGGCTTCTATCTTTCTCCCTGAGTGATCATTTTACAGTACTAGGACTAGGTTTTGACCTGGTCTTGTTAAAGCAGTGTTGCTTAATATGGCAGATAAGTGGTGCGAATTCCCATGTGATGGATCCATTTGACTCCTCATTTTAAGATATTTAAATGCAGCATCCAAAATGATGTGTTGAAGGAGAACAAAACCATGTGGTGTTTTTCTTCTAAATTCATTTTCGCTCTCTTCTCTCTGTTGTTCTGCTCTGACCCAGATGCTACATGGCCCAGAGGCCTGGTCTGTCCATCTGTCTCTCCCTCACATACACAGACAGACAGACATACAAACACACAGTCAGTCACACACACTCAGTCATTGATGTTCCGATACACCAGCTATCTAAAAATGTTCTCCGTTACTGGCTGTCGGTTTTATAAGCCGGTTACAACAGTTCACCTCCTCCTCTACTGATTTATTGATGATGCCAGGGGGATGTGGCACCTTTATATGTTGTCAGGTACATCAGTTTCTTTTTTTGGCTTTATTTTGGCGAGACACAGGAGTGGAGAAATGTCAGCAGCTGCAGGAGGGCAATGGAAATGAAGAGAAATGGTAATGAAGGCTAAACAAGATGAATCGAGAGGGAAACAGAAAGAAGGACATAAATTGTCCTAGAAATTTTGAAGTAATTTGAGTATCATCCTCTTCTAGCCTGCAGCAGCCCCACTTCCCATCCCCCATCTCTGTATTTTGGTATGTCTCGCACACACCCACACACTGTTGCACTGTCGGTGAACCCCAAAGCTCAACAGGAAGAGATGAACTGAGACACACGTGAAACTGAATTAGCATCTGATTATGGCTGCAGCATCCCAACAAAGACATCAAAGTGTGTTCACTTGTGTCACCTCACAGCATCTTCTCTTTTTCCTCAACCTGATTTTATTTACTGTATTCATGATGTCAGCACACCCTCCCCGCTGTCTGCCCGCAGGACGTGACAGGGTTCTACTTCTTTAAATCTGTGACCGGGTGATCTCTTGTATGCCGCATGAATTCTGACTGCGACTCAAGAGTTGTGCCTGCAGAGTTGTGTGTGTGTCCCCCACCGCCATTTTAAGCCGCTGATCTGAATCTTTTGAACATGATTGCCAACATGGATAGGAAATCCTTAATGTTCTAATTCCATGACAACTGGGAAAACTTAATCTACAGCTGAAGATCATTTGTTATGATTTAAAAGCTCCAGAACAGCTAGGTGGAGCTTGTGGTGAGATTGTTTTCTCAAACAGACCTGGTGATTCTAACCATGAAAAACACTGAATGAAGCAGTTTGACATTTAAAGTCAGTGTTTGAGCGACGCTGTACGGAGGACAGAGACTCAGGGAAGAGTTGGAGCTGAGATTGATGCTAACCTTTATTCTTATTATTCCCCTGTAACTTATGAAACAGACGATCAGCAGGTTTTTACCAGCAGCTGAATTATCCACAGAGGTGTCCTCCTCTTCATAACACACACACCAGGGGATTAAAACCAGTAGAAACACCCAGAAAGTAGTTTCACTTTAAAAAGAGTCACTGGCACTCTTCAGTGACACAGGACAGGACGTCTCCAGCAGCTGGGAGCTGAGCTGTCTAACATTTCCTCAGCTTGTTTCTCTGATAACTTCAGATCCAGACGTCCGACGACTAAAATCCTTCATCTGGTTCAAATAAAGAGCTGAAAACCACCAAGATAAAAAAAAAAAAAAAAGAGTATGTGATTTAAAAGTAGATAAAAGTCAATGTTGAGCTTCTGTCAGACAAACACACTGACACATGATCATAGAGGATATGATGTCATTAACAGGCGACCAATGAAACATGCTGTTACCATGATTAAAATCACAGATTTCTCTGGTTTGAGAATTGATGGAAACATTTGGGAAAATGTAAGAACACAGCTCAACAACATATAGAACACAGGTCCAGTTGTTTGTAGACATTGTAATGTGGAAAAGTAACATGTTATAACTTTAAGGACAATCTGACATTTGGATGGTGAGCTCATGTAAGCCAGCTGACAATGAAAAGGAATACTGAATTTGTGCTTGTTTATCTTTAAGATTAAGTAGTTCCAGCCTCAACAAGTTTGAGTTTTGCAAAAAAATAGTGTCGCCTTGGGCCGAACATGTTGTTGCATTTATTTATTTTTTTTAGGTATTTTAGTTTATTTTTATAATGGAATTTGTTGTGCTTAATTTTCTATTGTAATTGAGCTATTTCATTTATTTTGACATTTGTTGAGTTTATTCTTCTATTAGGACAAAAACTCTTCTGTGGTTTTAGCTATATTTACTTGTAAAATGATCACTCTGAGTTAGAAGCGACACAGAATATCTTTCTTATTTTGTCTCTCACAAAGTGCACAGTCTTTATCTGGGTAACTAAGATCACTCAGTCAGTCAGTCACAGATATTCGCAATTACAGTGCTGGTATCGCTGTTGCTTGATCCAGCTAAAAACCAATATAAACTAAACATCCATAAAACACCATCCTTAAAGGTGCAGGACATCTAATTTCCAACTTGATGAAGTTGATAAATCTCCACGTCATGATGCTGAAATCCTTCAAAAAAAAAAGCAACATTCACCGACTGGATCCTCTGCAGATCCATTATAAACCACCTGAATGTAGAATACTGAACTCTTCAGATTATATGATCTGTGTTCTGTGCAGCGGCTGGCATGGCTCGACCACACCTACTCAGGAGCGACCCAAAAGGCGGAGCCACAGTTGAATGGGGACCAGTGGGCGTCCTCGACTCCTGACAGACAGGCTGGTGAGCCACTAAGCTTTGATGGTGGCCGAGTGAGGGCGTGGCTAGGAGTCCAGAGGTCAGCCCCTCCAGAGCGGAGAACTTCCTGTTCCAAAGCTGTGCAGACTGATGGCGAGGTGAGGGTGCGGTGAAGTCAACTTTATTCACACTGTTTAAACCTTCTTTTTTTCCATTTTTTTTTATGTTAGAAAAATGGGCAGTGTATATCAATAAAAAACTCAAAGCTATACACTATATGGCATCTGTCAAAAATATTGAGTACACACAGTAAACACAGCTGGTCATGTTATCATGGAGTTTTTGTGTCCCTTCCTGACTTTACTGCCACAACTTTGCAAAATAGAACCACGACTAATTACAGTTAATTTGGCAGCAGTTTAAGCACTACTTTAACTCTCCATTGAAAAGACCCAAACCAACAATGCATTTCTCCTACTAACAAGTATTTTGTGTGCGTGTGCATGTGCGTTCATGCGTTTAAAACCTCCTGACTCTTGAGATATTCTCACGTACTCTCAGACACAAACAGACATAAAGTAAATCTCTGACCTTGTGGGGACCAGTGTTTATATGGATGTACATAAATGACAGACTGAGCACAAAACAAATGTGAGTGCTGTTCAGTCTGAATGTCAGCAATCTAGATTGTTCAGGCTCAGATTTATAAGAGGGGAATCAGTTCTGTATGCAGTTAGAGGAGGTGCAGTAGGTGAGGAGTGGTCTTGATGACTGGATTAAAATAATTTGACTCACATTGTCTTAAAAACTAACTAAACTATTTGGAGGATTGCACTTAAATTCATGTTTCCTGTCAATGAATCCTACTGATTTTAGTGACTCTTACTTTCTTCTAGCACCTCACTAAGGTTCATATTTGTGGTTTTGAGCAAAATGTCTCTACAACCATTGGATGTCATGAAATTTGTTCAACATTCATGCTTTCCTCAGAATAAATTGAACCTCAGGTCAAACTTTTAATTTGTCCAGTGCTTTGGTTTATGACCAAATACCTGCAAAACTAATGGTGTTCCCATCTGTTTAATAATCATTAGCAAATGTTAGCATGCTAAACTACTATGGTGAACATGTTAAACATTATACCAGCTAAATATCTGCATGTTAGCATTGTCACTGACATTAGCATTTAGCTAGCTTCTCATCCAGCTAGCATTTAGCACCGCTGTCCCTACATATAGGCTCACAGCGCTGCTAGCATGGCTGCAGACTCAACAGGCTTGAGCTGTGTCCCAGTTCAGGGTTTGCATCCTTGAGAGGCTGCATCTGAAGACTGATTGCAACTAGACTGTCCCATTTCAAGGGCACCTTAAAATGCATCTGTCTTTTTGTGGCCCAACCTATCCCAAGATTCATTGCGCACCGGTAAGGAAAATGATAACTCAGCAAACAACACTGACAGAGAGCCTGAGGATTACACTATTAAATGTAAGTATTGGGTTTCAGCTCAGTTCAACAGCTAATGGTACAGCTGTTAAAACCACGGGCCTTAAAACCTCAAGTTTTTTTGTGGGGAAAAAAAGTCATGTGTTGTCAAGGTTGCTAGGCGACAGGAGCCGTGATTTTCCAATGCAACAGCAAGGGCGGGCACAGCTGGTGACACAAAGCGAAAAACCTGCGTAGGCCATACCGTCCCATTTTGGTTCAGCCCTTGCGGTCTACACAAACACACTACGCTCTGCAACTCAAACTGCCAATGTGAGAGCAAGCAGCTTTTGATAATAATGATCAAGAAAAGCTCCGTTGTTTACTCAGGTTTAGGTAGACCTACTGATTTGTCTCACAGACTCAAAACATCTGTTACACTCATTCATACACAAATTTGATTCTGCTACTACAAACCCATGCATGGGTTTGTAGTAGCACCCACTGTCAAATGTTCACTTTCAGAATGAAAAGCACACAGACTTGTTCGGTGCTCACTCAGTTCTTTTATCATTGATTTACTTTTTATCTCTAGATGGTGGTGAGTCCCCGAAATGTGAGACTAGAAACAGATTTTTGTCCCCATAAGGTCTTCAATTCATGTAAAGTATACTCATACACATCAAAGTTCCAGCACACACACACTGAGTGATGTCTCCTCTCATCAGAATCTCCATCAGCAGTCATAATCATACATCTTTATTTTCCTCTGTACAGAATTCCCAGATTCATCCACCTTCTGTAGAGATGGATTTCTGAATAACTGTCCTCTGTTTTCTCTCTCCAGCTCCACGTTTCTCTCTCCATTAGACTTCATTGGCCTCAGCCTTCATTTTCTCCCCCTCTCTCTCATTACTGGTGAAAGCGTCTATTTATTCTCCTCTTCCTCTGTCTAGTCTGCCGTTCCTCGAGCCGACGAATGAATCCATAAAGTCTTGATTTATGCGTCGAGCTCTGGCTGCACTTTTAACTGTCGCCATAAAAACAGGAGAGAAACACAACCTGACTTCCTCCTTTCCTTCTTTCCTCGGTGGTTTACAGCAGTGTATACAAACTTAGAGCTGAGAGAACAAACCAGACTGAGAGAACAAACCCGGACTGAGAGAACAAACCCGGAACTGAGAGAACAAACCCGGACTGAGAGAACAAACCCGGAACTGAGAGAACAAACCAGGAACTAAGAGAACAAACCCAGACTGAGAGAACAAACCAGATTGAGAGAACAACAATTAAGTATGGATGCTGTTTGTAGCAGGTGTATTGTCATAGCACATAATACAGACTGCCAGAGTATTTCATCTGTTCACAGCAATTAAAATGTCAAAAAATGATTGATTTGATTTATTGATTAAAATGATAATAATACAAACAGCACCTTAAATAAGAAGTTGTGTCACTAATACCCCCAGGGGAGGAATAAACTCTATATGTGCAGGCAGATATTTTTTAAGATGATTCTATTCTTGAAAAGTTTTCCATGTGAAACTGAGACGTTGCCTGAAACCACTGAGGATTAACAGAAGCTCTGTGTTCTTCAGGCTGAAGAAGAGATGTCCTGTTGTGAAGAAGCCGAGCGTCTCCTCTCCGAACAAAGGTGAGAAAACACAGAAACAGTCTAAGCTGTACACAGATGAAGCGATAACAGACACAGGCCGGCTGTAATTTATGAGATATTTACAAAACCACAGAGATAAGCAGAACACTGTCCTTTATATTCACAAAGAGAAATCTTTGAGGCAAAGCACGGAGGTTCAGTGGCTTACAAAGAGTGAGATGTGTGATTCAACAATACTGTGCAGTGTTTGAGTTCGAGTTGCGAGCTGCACGGCATTTACTTGCTCTACCAAGAACATAGAAAACACACATCACACATCTTCTCTGTTTAGTGGAGCCAAGTCATTGATGATTTAATGTTGACGGGTATCAAAATGAACTGGAGCTGGTTTCATCAATTAGTAGAAAATAATACAAACTCTTTATTGCGCCAGGACTCGAGTTTCAGTTTCAGTTTCAGTTTCAGTTTGGGACCCTGACCAGGACCAGGATTTTAGAGTCGGCACCCTTCTGCCCAAACTTCAGCTGCATGAAGGAAAATTCTTAAAATGTTTAAATTATTTAGATTTTTCATATTTTAGTTCAGTTATATTTCCTGCAAGTTATATTTAATTAGAAACTGCTATATAAACTCAACAAAACTCAAATAAGTGTCTCAGAACCTCTCCTCTGTTCTCCCTGAAACCAAATTACATAATTCTTCCAACAGAAAACAGGGAGCAGTTATGAAGAATTCGTTATTTACATATATATTTATTTTGTTGCCATAGAGGTAGTCACATTTAAATATAGTGAGTGACATTGTTATTGATATTCTTGTTAAGTGAACATGAGATACAAGTTCAGGATCCATCAGGGCCCTGCTGCGGAGTCAGACCACCTCACAGTCTTTTTCTATTTGTTCCACTGCAGCGTTTAATCCTTTTATTTTACTATAATCTTCTTTTAGGGTTTGTATTTGTTTGGCTGTGTTTCTCCATTTCTGCCACATTCTGAAGAGAAATGTTCTCCATCTTTTAGTTTCTAATTAAATACTCCACAGACATTCATTTTCTCCATAAGTTCTTTTTAACCCTTGTGTTGTCTTCACATTCTGTATACTCCCCTTGTCCTCCCGGTTCAAAAATGACCCGCCTTCACTAAACCCCTAAAATAAAGAAGCTTAATTGAATTTTTAACACCAAATGTAGTTTGCATAAAGAAACAACCTGCCATTCATCACAAACTGTGTGAATATCTGAGTTTTCCCTCTTCACAGTGCAGAAAGACGTGCATTTATTCAGTGGACCCCACTCGTTTTTATTATAACACTGCTGTCATAATTATCTTCTTTACTAAAGTAGAGGTTTATTGTTAATATCATAATTTCTTAAGGTACTGCAGAGGTGGTAAACAGTATTTTTATCAAGAGATAATACTTGTATAGCCTAAGAAAGTAGCAGAAATGTGCAGAAAGTAGTTTTGAATGCATTTCATTGGAGGCGCTCCCAATAACAGTCAGGGTTTTTTTCACCAGTGAACAGTTATATATTCTTTTCTGTACAATTAGGAATTAAACAACACAATATATATGTCCCCATTTTTTAACCATTGCTACCCCCCAATAAGTGTGTAAACACAACAAACAATAATTAACCATAAAATATACAAATAAAATGTGAACAACATAAATGAATCAACTAATTAGCACATGTAGGGCAGTACACAACTGTGTGTGCATGGACTTGCCGATATATTTCTCACATGTGCAGCACACAGTATGTGTTTTAGGCCTACAGTCATTCATTGGTGGGCAGACCTGACAATTCTTACTTGCCCCAGCTGGGGCAGCGGCTGGGGCAGCTGGATCCTCCCCTCCTGTAGATCAGGAAAAGAACCAGCCCCCTGAACAGCTTGGGTGGTTCAGGTTATGGTTAGTATTAGGCTGTTCAGCAGTAAAACGTGCACTCATGGCTTCAGCACAGAGAGAACTCGGGGTACTGTCATCTGCAGCACCTTTCCAGCCTCTGAATGTCGAGGTATTAGTGAACAATTCTTTCAAGAAATCTTTATTTTTTGTCTGAAATTGTTTGAACTTGAGTCATGTCTGGGGTCGTGGAAAGATGATGCTGCACCTGCATGAGAAAGTTGTAGTTCTGTCTAAGATTAATCAGTAGGACACAAACTCAATTGCTTGTGTGTGTGTGTGTGTGTGTGTGTGTGTGTGTGTGTGTTGTTTTTTTAAGTGTGTAACTGACTCTGTAACTGTGATTTTAACTGCCGGGTCAAAAATGACCCGAAGACAATCTTTGTACCCTGGTGGTGTACAGCTTACATGGAAATAGAAATAAAGGCAATATTTCACTTTTCCTAATGTTGGGCTCACTCTAGGAAAAGTCATCGAATTTCAAGTTGAAAAAAGATCATTTAGGGAGTTTTCTCTGCTGTTAAACACAGTGGCGGGTCATTTGACCCGAAGACAACACAAGGGTTAAAAGGATTGGTGGTCTTTGTGAGTTTCCTCCAGCTTTCTCCCACAGTCCAAAGACGTGCATGTTAATTTAATTGGAGACTCTAAATTGCCTGTAGGCATGAATGGGGGCATGAAGGGTCAGCAATGTAATGGATTGGCGATCTGTCCAGGGTGAACCCTGCCCTTGCCAATGTCAGCTGGGATTGGCTCCAGCCCCTACCGTGACCCTAAAAGTAAAAGCAGTATGGCTAATGAATGAATGAATGAATGAATGAATGAATGGTTGACTGCTAAATACAGGTGCAGTTTTGAAATGGTGGTCACTGTTGTGTCATCACATCAACTAAATATTGTAAAACCAGCAGCACTGCCTCCAACATCTGGAATTTGGATTTGATATCCAGGAAGTTGTCCTAAAAGCTAGGGGTGGTTGATACCACCACTCTTTTCGATCTGATACCAAGGAACACAGAGCCAGAATTTCTGATATCAATAGTTTTTTATTATTAACAGCGACTTATGTATTTCCATGTAGGGGAGAGCACTGTCATAATTTATGATTATGTATGCATCATCAATAGGCTAAATATTAATACATTATAATGCCTACTAAATGATTTGCCAAAGGTTATCAGTCATTTTAATGCTGGTAGAATTTATACCTGCTACCTGTGAGACCTGGGTTTGATTCCCAACTGAAGCGTGTGGTAGCAAGTGAAGCAGAACAAGAAGTGGCTTCATTCATTCATGCATCACTTTGTAAAGAAAAGTACTACATGGATGGCAGTACTCCTCTTTCATGCAACCATCACTGCATTCATTTTTGAGAGAGAGAGAGAGAGAGAGAGAGAGAGATGCAGCAAACGCACCAGGCTGGATTTGAACCTGGGCCACTACAATATCGATATTTTGGTGGATCGATCCACCCACCCCGGCTGAAAGCAGGTGGAGAACAGAGGAACATGTGACATTCTGTAGAAAAAGCTGTTAGCCCTCTACACTGAGTTGTGTTGACACAGTTGGTTTACTCGAGCTGGATAGATGTAGATTTTCTAGCTTCAGTAACGGACAAGACAGTTGGTCTTAACATTGCCAGAATTTTAATCTCCAAAGACAGACACTAACACCTCCTCCTCCTTCACAGTGTGACCTCCAGCAACGGGGCCGCCTCCTCCTCCCTGCATCTCTACCTCCTCCTGGCTACAGCTCTGACCCTGCTGGCCTGTCTGATCTGGATCGTCCTGGAATCACCGTGCCAATCCAGCAACAGGATGCCACGTAACTTTCACCTGGCGCTGAGATACGTCAACGGGCCCCCGCCTACCTGAGGACCGCCCAGAGACTCTCATGGACAGAGTTTGGACAAAGCACTTTCCTCAGGCTCTACTGGACAGAGGTTCACAGCTCATATAATCTCAGAAAATGTGCTCATTTCAATGAACCATACAGTTTCAGAATAGGAACTCGGGGTTAAACTTCTGAAAGCTGGAAACAAGGCTATGATCCCTAATGCCACCAAGAAATACAACCACATGCTTTGTTTGATCCTAACAAATAAGATCAATTTATTATGTTGCTCCCCACCCAAGATCTTGTCCCCGTCACTTCCAGCTTTATCTTTAAAAGTCTCAGTTATGCCGTTAGTTATCCCAGGGCAGAGAAATCTAAGAGCTCCCTGCTTAAACTATTTAACATAACTGAAGCAGAGTGAGTGTGAACAGGAAGTTGTAATATGTTGTGATATATTTTTATGTACCTCTGAAAGTCAGTGAAAACATTCATAACTGCCTTATTTTACCAGACTGATGCTACAGTACATTATTGTAGCATTAGCTGGTTGAATGTTCACACTAATGTTGTGTTAAAATCTGATTTTGTTGGTTGTAATTTCAATGTGAAAGTTTAGAAAAGCCACAAAGGAAACATAAGTACGGTGGCCCTGAAAGCTCAAAGCACCGCAACTTAAGAAAACACATGCAAACAGACAAAACACAAGCAAATACAGAACAGACAAATTTTCAGCAATTTGACAGTGAACGTGCTGCAGATACACACAACAAGACAGAAGTGTTTCCACGGGACACGGGTTTCCACACGTCCAAGCAGGTGCATCACTTTTTAGTGTCCCCCTGGAAACACTTCTTTTGTGTTGTGAGTATTTGCAGCACATGTGTTGTCAAACTGATGAAGATGTTTTCTGAATGTATTTGTGTTTTGTCTATTTGAATATGAGCTTTCAGGGCCACCGTACATAGATGAGCTTTAATTGTTAGACATAAGAGCCCGTTCTTACAGCAGTCGCTAGGCTAACACTGACAGTCAGTTAGCACGGAGAAGAGCAGCTGGAAGTGATCACAGTTTAAGCACATGTTTCATGAAGTGAGGGCTGAGTGTGTTTTGAAGATGAATCATAAATATCATAGACACAAGAAATCAGATCATGTCTTCTCCTGATGTCGGAGCAGCCGGGTTGTTTATTTCCTGATTTCATGCAATTGTAGAAACGTAGCAGTAGCACTGTAGAGAGGTGAAGCCAACAGTCACATCCTGACGACATTTATGACACATTATTGTATAAAAATTGAACAGAGCAGGGTCCGATGGCTATGACATAGGGTTATATCTTTAAACTGCTATCTGTGCTAATGTAGCTAAAGCTAATCTAAAACATTTCTGCTTCACGACTTCTCTCAAAATGACTGTGTGTAGGTTTGTTTGACTGCCGTTCATGTCAAAGTGATGAGGTATTTAAATGATATCTGACTGTCCCGCCTCACCATGATAGCACTTGTATTTGTAATTCATAAAGATGTTTCGTAACAAGTTGTATATTCACAGTGCAAAAAATTCTTGTCTGTTTTTTTGTGGTTTGTTGTTTTTTTTTCATGCTTTTTGTCCCAAACTACAAATCATACACACTGAACATCACTGCTTCAGATTTATGAAGGTGGTTTTGCTCGTCAACTGTCAGACATTCCACTTCTATGAAGATCCTGTTGCAGAGACGTGAATCTTTCTGCAGAGATAATCCATCAGTTTCTGTTCTGTTGCTTGTGGCAGTCAGAGTTGTGTTATTGGTGCGTGGTGATCCATTTAAAATGCAGCTGTGTTTGAGAAAGGCTGCACTGCTTTTCCAAAGAACAATAACTTCACCTTGGCCAAAATCAAAGCGTACACATGATAAATGATGTATCTGCAGGTTAGTTTCATGTCTCTGCAAGTTGTTTTGCAAAGGAACGGACACAAACACTTTTCTGCCTTTACCACTTTTCTGCCTGTTTGCAGAGGCAGACCTGTCCACGCAAAGGTTCAGTCTGTTTGCAGACATGGGCAGATGATGGAGTTTACGTCACACAGGCTCTAAAAAATATGTGAGCTTTAAAAAAACAATGTTAAGTGTATCTGATACATACTAAAGAGGCTAAAACATGAAAAAATATATCTGAAAAAGAAGTGTGAGGTGACGTTTGATCCTTTCTGACTGAGTTTTTTACTTTTTTACTTCAATTTACGTCAATTATGTCATGTTACATCTTAAAGACGGTGCTGCCTGATTTATTGTGTTTTAAGTGACTGAAGCATTTCAGGTAACACATTACATCACAACTGCTCTTTTCATTGATTCAGTCATTTGTCAGAACTGCATGAGAGACTAACACCCAAATGTCTGACTTTATCAGGGGAATATGTCAGCCCATGATGATGATGATGATGATGTTGACATTCTTAAGGCTTTAATAGGTTTGACAAAATAATTGAAAAGGGAACTTGGTAATTCAGCTGCCATCTAAACGTTTCACCTTTAGTAGAAAAACTGATATTGCATCCATTCGAATGTTGTTGCCTGTGTTTGAAGATGTAAATAAAATGAATTGTATGAAACATTTGAACTTTCTAGATCATTTTGTGACGTCTCAGAGTAGAGATTGATTGACGGCTCATCATAATCTCATTTGACTGAAGTTTTTTTATTTCTTTCATGTATGACTTTTAATCTGTTTTATTTCTTTTCCTCATGGAGTTCAACACAGATTGGAATTTAATATTTGTCTTTTTAAAACCATCCATCATTTTCCCCAAACTGTGGTAATGAACGTGAAAAATATTGTCACTAAACATTTAGCAGAACTGAGATTATATCACTGGTCTTATCTGCTGATTTTCTAGGTTGAAACCAGATTTTTTTTTCTCCTCTAGCTAAAGCATCGTATGTGTGTGTGTGTGTCTGTGTCTGTGTCTGTGTCTGTGTCTGTGTCTGTGTCTGTGTGTGTCTGTGTGTGTGTGTGTGTGTCATGTTACCAAACTTCATTTTTTTCCCACATTCAGTTGGGGTGAAACTTCAAAATCTTCAAGCTTCATCAAGACAGAACATTTTTACCAGTGTCTTTCCTCTGACACTTTAAATGTGGTGGAATCCAAATTCTGCAAGTAAATATATTTTTGTTTCTATTTTAGTTTTGAATATATTAGTTTGAATGTGGTGTTTGTCTGCAGGATGAGTGCATGGAGACAAGAAAATTCTGTTAAACTGGAGCTACGAGCAAGAATGGATCTACCCCTGACGTCACTCAGTGGACTTTATACAGTGAGTAGTGTGAATGTGTGTGAATGGCGGCAGGTTTTTACATCGTCTTACAGCAGATTTGCGTGCTGTATCTCATGCTACCTTCATGTGTGGAACGCAGACACTGGTGATACTGCTTACTTAGGAGGATTTAACTGCAAGACAAGCAGTCTGTGTGTGTGTGTGTGTGTAACCATGCAGCATGGGTCTTTGTCATCGTCAGCAGGAGATGTATAGATCTTAGTGTGTTTCCTACAGACGAACCAATTGTAACTACCAACGACAGTTGACAGTTTGTATGCTCTCGTAATTCTATCTTTGTGAGGACTGACTCAAAGTTTAGGAGGACATCTTTGCAAAGTGGGGACATTTGAGTCAGTGGTTAGGTCTGTGTTTAACAGTTTAACCTGGTTTTACACACATTTTGAATTTGGGCTAAAACTAAAAAAAAAGGGCCAAGATTCAATAAAACTCTAACAGAGTAACAGACTGATACATTTTTAGCTGCAATTTAAAAGTAAGAACTATTATAGTGAATGAGACCTTGTGCAGGTTTGTTTGTTTGTAAGGTATTTGGAGCTGAGAAAATAAAAGCAGCCTTGCTGTGAATGGACTGAGCATCAGTCCCTGTCAATAATAGTAAAAGCTCGGCTGAGTATTGTTTGAAATGTTTTGATGCTAATGCAGATTTAATTCTTAAGTTCTTAAGTCAGTTCTGCTATGACTGTTTCATTTCAGATATAAACACAAATTTTTCTAAGAACCTTTTCTTAATGAAACACAGTATAACGTCAAAATGATGATTTAAATCAGATCAAAGAAACAGAGTGGGGTCTGTTCACTTAGGCTCCATCCACACGACTACATTTTAGTTTTAAAACATATCTCTTTTGCTATGTTTTCGCCTCCCGTCCACACTACTCCAGAGCACCTAAAACAGAGACTTTCAGAAACTCGCTGGGCCTGTTTTAGTTTGAAAACTCTGGGGTTATGTTTTAGTCTGGACGGGTGAAAACTGAAACCTTTGGAAACAATGACATAGACACCCACGGCCGCTTCCTGATTGGGTCTCATCAGCCTGGACTACCAGTGGTGAAAGCAACATGGAAAATGAAAGTGTTACTGACCTTGTAGTCTTTGTTAGCAGCTGCTGATCAGTTAAATTCAGCATTTCAACACTGCGGCTGTCTTCCCTGTTCTTCCCTGAGTATTTTTTGCAACTAATCAACTGCAGAGTAGACAATCTACTTCCTGTTTACACCAGCTAACACATGCCCAGTGTACGTGAACGGATGGAGATTGTTTCTATTTTAAAATGCCGTTTTAAAATATTGTAGCCTTAAACATTTGCCACACTCTCAATGACTGTCAACAGGTGTGTGTGTGTGTGCGTGTACTTGTACCTCTATCTCTGTGAGGACTCGTTTAAACCTTACGGAGTGAGGACATTTTGTCCTCACAAATTCAAAGGGCTAGAGTTAGGTTTAGTTCAGGGTAACGGTTGAGGTTAGGCATTTATTATAATTATTTCAGTCACTACATTATGTCAATGAGTGTTCTCACAAAGATAGAAGATGTACGTGTGTGTGTGTGTGTGTGTGTGTGTGCACGCTCTGCTGGTGATCCAGTTAATGAATGTACTCCATCTGTTTGGAGCGCTGGCAGGCTCACAGCTGGGACAAAGATGATTATGATATCTGCTCATTAAGAAAAAAAGAAAGAAGAAATCTTTTAAACTTCCTTCCTGGGAATCAAAACAAGACAAAAAACAACAGTTTCATTTATCTTTAAATTCTAAAATATGAGCCATGGGCATGGTTTTCTCCCCCCACAGGAAAAAATGTCTTCTTGCAAGATCAAATCTTTTGCTAAAAAATCTAATAAGTTTAAATTGATCAGTCTAATAACCAACAAACCAAGCCAAGAGTTTTAAGCCGCTACTTTAGTTAAATGTTTAGTTTTAACTTGGCTTTAAAGAGTTTAAACTCAGACTTGCTCATGTTGTTTAGTGTGAGTGGCAGCATCATTTCTCCACACACACAGAACTACATATCTGTTCTCACTCTCCCTGTTCGTTTCACTGTCCGTTCTGCTTCTGTGTGCTGGATTCCACTTTATCTATGCATTGTCCAATATAGAGAGTATGTGTTTGGGTGGATAAGGCAAGTTTTTCAGTATCTGCGCGTGGAAATGTGATGGCGGTAAGGGGAGGATGAGTGTGTCTGGGGCCACCAGGCACATGAATAGACATGATTGTTCCCCACAGCTGAGAAAACGCCTCAAATTCAGTTAGAGGGCAAATAATTTCATGTTAGCCGAGGAATCTGCCCATGGACTTTTAACCCCGTGGTTGTGAGGCTTGAGGGAAAGACTAAAAGTTTTCAAATAATGTTCTTCTAGCTGTTTACTTTAAATTTTAGACAGATGACAGACCTGCATGAAAAATCACAGCCTTCCTTTGAATGAGGCCTCAGTCCAGACGCCAACGCAGAGGGGAAACTCAGCAAAACATCTGAACCTAGCGCAACATCTGCCAGACTACAATATGACGTCATCAAGTGGGGACAGCCAGTCAAATACAAGAGTGAAATTATATTCCTGGTGGATTATGTTAGATTACACCAACAATACCTAAAATGATTGCCGTGATGATAACTTTTAGTTAGTTATATCCCGTCTCAGAGTCGTATAAACCACTGTGCACTGTTTTGATCTCTTACTAAAACTGGACTTGGATCACATCTGAATCAACATGACTTCACTAAAATAGTTTTTTTAATGCAGAGGTGTTTTCAGTTTGAACAGCCACTAAACCTGTTGAGATGATCAATCCTGATTTGAAGAGTAATTAGATCAGGAGTGTCCAACAGGTGGCTCGCGAGCTACCAGTATAGTTCACCCCCTGATTTAGAGAAGTTCACCCAAAGATTCAGAGAATTTAGTCAGTACAAACCATGGATATGTAGGTCAGACATAAAGCAACACAACTTTGCTCAGTAAATCTCCAAATGCAACTAAATCAAATGCACAGACATTCTCGTTCTCGTTCTCTGATTTCTAAGCCCATTTATGGAGGTTTACGTCTGTGTATTCAGGTTTGACTGAGAGCTGACTCAGATTTCTGTCTGATGTGAGTTTCAGATGTTTTGGATGTTGATATTTGATGATTTGTTAAATTATATTATTCATCATTCATTTGGTTTGTAAGACATGAGGAGCTCTCAGCCACTTTGCTTGGAGAGCCCTGCTTTACAGACAAAAGACATTTATATGCAATGACAGCAAAATAAGCTATGGAGCCACAAAGTACAGAGCTTCTATAAGGACATGAGCAACGTTTCTAGTGCACAGTATAGTACTCCACAAGTCTGGTCTGAATTTGCATCGAAAACTGCTGCGAGTTTTTGTTTAATGTCCTCTGAGGAGACTGTAGGTTCTTGGCAGTCACCAGATATCAGAATCTGTCTAGAATCTGCTTTGGTGTTGTCAGAGGACTTTGCCACAAACATGCAATTAAAGGTCACGTCTACATCTATTTATGGATCAGTATGTTTTTGATGCTGCGTCCAACAGTTTCTGTTGCTTTTCAAAGCTGGCAATTTGACAATCACATCCATTCCACACAATGAATGTGTATGAGAGACATCTTTTTTTCTTTAATATGTGCAATTGATTGTGAGTCCATAATTTCCCCTTTGAGAAAAGACTGCCCGAAATGTGTGCTGTTATCCACCTTTTACAGATGATAGCATCTCGTCTGTCAGTGTGATGGGCGCCTCTGCCCCCACCCCCTCCCCCAAGTGTGACCATTTAGAAGAGCCATACACACTTTTGCCTTCGAGACAAATCAATTTTGAGCAAGTGTGAGAGTGGAAATCAGGCTTGTGCACATACAACACTGAGATTAAAACCAGCGATTTATGAAACGCTTTTATTTCTGCAACTGCGATTTGTAATGGTGCCGCTGATGGGGACGTCAGATCAGAACACAGGTGTTATGCTCAGCTTTATAAATCTTCAGTAAGCACATATGCATGCATCTTGTAGTTTTCATCATGAATCTCCAGAAGTGAATGCTTTTACCACATGATTGCAAACACAAAGCGAATGCTAATATTCAACTCAACAGCTGAGGAGAAACAAACAAAGAGAGAGAGAAGGCTGAGGGCGAAGAACTGAATCCACATTCCAGCTCTGGAGCTGCTGCGTTGGGGAATTTAAGATATTTCAGCCCTTATTTATGAAGAGCACACTGACTGTGTTGTTGTGTAATCGGGGCTTCAACTGCATCTATTTCTCTCAAAAAACCTATTCACTCCTGCAGCATATAGACATGTCCCATCTCTGTTTGCTGCTGGTTTCTCACACTGTGGCGTCTAGAGCCAAACTGCGGGGACAGTTTAATATTCTGACATTCTGATCTGATCTTACTGAAGACCTGGGTTGAAGGGAATTTTAAAAAACACCTATACATTTTTTTTGTTTTGTCTGAACAGATGTTAAGAAGAAAATGAGAGCCAGACAACATTATTGCATTGATTTAATTTAAATCCAGCAGCAGTGAGCGACTGTGGTTAATCTGATTTAAAACGTACACAGAGGTTACAGTGAAATTTAAAGAAAATTGATGTGAGATAGAGACATGCTTTTGATTTAATTGAGATGTAATGCAGTTAGTCTATTTACTGGGAAAAGCAAACAACAAAAATGCTGTTTTCTGGCTGCTGTCTGTATCTTACCTTCTCTGCTCGTATGAGTGTATAGGGCCACGGTATTAAATTAGGTTTGTGTTTCTCAGGCAAGTGTGTTCATGTGTTTACTGTGTGTGTCCGCATGTTTGTGTGTGTTGGTGGTAGAGATACAGACGCTCAGTGTGTGGCTCCGGGCTGGACACACACTCCCTGATCTGTAGAACGAATGAACCGTCCAAATTGCCGTCCTGGACAGACGTGTTCTCGATGTCTCTGTGACCTTAAAAGACCCTCTTTTTAATTTTATCATCTCAAACACATTCTCAACATTTCACTTTACCAAATAAAAACCCCACAAAGACCCTTTTTCTTCTCATTAAGCGAAGGATCAGCCTGTGGAAACGCAATATCACTGTGTTTGTGTGTAATAAAAAGAACTTTAAGTCTTTGTCAACATAATGTGGAAAATGTTCTTAAATCAAGTATCTGGGAAGTTGCACAAGCAGTTCATACAGTTCATTCAGAAAGTCTACAGACGCCCCCAATTCTTTCACATCTTATGCTGCAGCCTCATGCTAAAATAAAAAAATCATATACCCCATTATGACAAAGCAAAAACTGAATTGTGGAAATTTTGCAAATTTATTAAATTTAAAATGTGATTAAAACACATTTGTATTAATATTGCATTGACATACTGTACGTATTCAGATACTTTATTATGACACAAATCTCAGGTTCCTCCATTATTCCGGATCATCTCTGAGATGTTTCTGCACCTTGACTGGAGTCCACCTTTGATAAAGTCAGCTGATTGGACATAATGTGGAAAGACACACACCTGTCCATATAAGGTCTCAAAACTGACAATGCAGATCAGAGCAGAAACCATGAGGAGGAAGGAGCTGCTGCAGAGCTCAGAGACGGGACTGTGTCAAGTTCTGCTGCATTGAAGGTTCCCAGGAGAACAGTGGCCTCCATCATTTTTAAATGGGCGAATTTTAGACCGACCACGACTCTTCTAGAAATGCCGCCTGGCTAAACTGAGCAATCAAGGGGAGAAGGGTCCTGGTAAGAGAGGTGACCGAGAGCCCAATGCTCACTCTGGCCGAGCTCTAGAGATCCTGTGTGGAGATGGAGAAACTTCCAGAAGGACTGCTGGAAGTTTGACGGTCCACCGGCAGACAGGGATTTGAACTGCTAGTCCCACCTGTGCTCTGGTCTCATCTCTTTCTTCTTCAGTGGAGGAAATTCTGGAAGGTCGCTCTCATCTGAGCGCTGTATACTGCACTGTACCATCTCACCTGCAGGGTGGGGCCTGTGTGTTTATAAATGTGAGGAGGGCCAACGGTTGACCAGGAGGGACTCACATGAACGTACATGCATCCGTGACCAGCCCACCTACCAAAACAAAGAGAAACTCAGATTACATTACAACACACACAGAGGGGGTGTGGCTTTGTGCTCTGCTCAGAACGCCATTACTCCACTATATCTTTACATAGAAAATATGTGTTTGCTGCTGTATTCATGTTTAAAATCTTGTTTATTGAACTTGAAATAATGTGAAAGGACATAACAATGACCTCTAGGCCCCTGCTGCTGTATGTCACTGAAGAGAGCCATGATAACATAAGTGAGGTTGGAGGTTCAGCTCCCTAATAATTAAATAATATAATAAAGTAAATAAGACTGACAGTGATTACTTTCCAAGGAGCTTTAATGCAGATAAAAGCATCCACCCACTGGCTAATAATGAGCCTACACCCACAGACTCACCAATAATGGTAGCATTACGTGCACCCATCTGTAAGATGGGACATGGGTGTGTGTGTGTGTGTGTGTGTGTGTGTGTGTATTGGAGGTCTGCCTCAGCAGTGTAGCACAGGATAAAGTCGGGATGTTCCCCTGGCTAATGGCTTTGGATTGGAGCCCTCTGTGGCAGGACTGACTGACCAACCAGCTGCTGTGTGAAGGAGTTTGGTTTACTGCCAAGTCAACACACATCGCAACCACACACACACACACACACACACACACACAGCTGAGACAGTAAGCTGACGTTGGTGAGACTGTGTGTGTGTGTGTGTGTGTGTGTGTGTGTATAGCAGGAAGCTGTGTATAGCAGGAAGCATAAAAACGGGAAGATGTTGGGGTGTTTTTGGTTCTCAATTATTTAAACTGATGCTCTGAAGGAATCAATAGAAGAGCAGACTGACTGGAATATTTAACAAGCTAATGCTGAAAGCTCTAAATGCTCCATGTAGCTGTTCAGAGCTCTTACACACCTTCATTTTAACCATTCAAACCCCCTCTTTTTCAAGTTTCTCAAAATGTAGAAAAACACTTTATCATGGTGAGTGGCCGTTTTTGAATGGAGGGAAACTTGGTTGTACATACTTGAAGATGTTTCACCTCTCATCCAAGTCCAGCTGCCCTCAAATCAGACTTTCTTGGAGAACCCGAGACCTGGACGACTGAGAATCTGCATTTTTGCATCTGCTATCAAGCTACAGTGAAATGAAAAATAACTGATAATATGAAATATGCAGATATCCTGTGCAGAATTTTTATCCACATTTCCCCAAAATTCGACATATATGGTATCTTTGCAGACGTCTGTGTTTCTGCAGAGTGAGATAAAAGAGAGGCACAGACACAGAGTGAGAGCTCGACCTCCCCAGAGAGTTTGAAGAAAGACACAAAGACTGACTGTGAAAGTTAAAGAGTCAAGACGGAGAGATAAAGGAGGACACACTGGTATCTCACACTCAGGACACATCCAGAGGTGGCAGAGGACGCATCCAACCACACGTCATGAATTGAAATTCAACTCTTAACTGCATTTAAGGACTGCCCAGTCAGCTTTTTGTGCTTGGGACGGGTTCATTTTGTGTTGTCTTTCAAATGTAATTAATCAGGAAATTCCTCCCTTTCACTTTCTCTCTGACTAGAGACATAGAGTTCAGCTGCAAAAGTATTTTTTATTTCAGGCTCTGGATCTGAAATTAAAAGTCTGTTCATCTTCTCATAAACACAGTTAGGTGAGTAACAGTTAAAGGCTCTGATGGACATGAAACTCTCCTGGTTGAACCATCAGAAGAGCAACTCTGCTCGTAGAGATCTGGTTGTTCGATTAAAAGTCAAAGGTACAAACCTGTGGACATAAAAACTGGAGGAGCAAAGTCAACTACAGCTCCCACAGTGCATTTCAGTAAGAGAAAATATGCATAATATTCAGTTTAAATCAGTTCACTTTTGGATTCTGGGTCAGTTGTGGAATACAGTCAATAAATAGGTGCCATGTTTTATTCCCATCCGCAAAACAAAGTGTTTTGAATTTCCCACAACTGTGATTCACACCTCAGATTTTTTTGCACAGCTGTGGTGGCTCATGGGTATTCTGATATCCACCTTACCAAACAGAAAAAAACACAATACCCCAGAAACAAAGTTGAAATCCTCAAGTGATGCTTTGAACCACTGATGTTTACAGAGCAGCTTCTTCTCGATACTTTCTTGGTGTGTGTCATCAGATTTTAGATAAACTGCCACAAACCAGTTGACACACTGTTGTGGACAGTTTCCTCTTTGACTGGTTGGTAATACGGCCTTAAATAAAATGCCTGAAAAGTCACAATCCTTTGTCACATTGGTGTAAGAATGCTGTAAATCCATTAAGCAGTCATGACAGGTGTTGAGTAGCAGTAGGTATAGTGGACATGTCAGTCAGTCTCATCTAAGGGAGACAAATATATGAATTTATATGAACTTGGCTCAATATGCAGCGAGTGGTTGGAGTTGATTTGAACACTAGAAAAAGACAGGACGGTGTTACCATCGCAAAGATAGTGTAGTCTTCATTCAGCTCCCTGGGGTTAAAGGTTAACCTGCTTTAGAGCCTCAGTAGATTAGGACTGGCCCGGATCACTGCTCCCTCTGGTCCAATCACTCAGTCTGAAGGAAATCTGTGTCAGATCTGAGTATCAGAGCTCGACCGCCTCAGTCCTCCCTGTGGAGACCAGAACAGACAGGTCCCTCAGTGGGATTGAGACTCATCCACCTCCGCAGGTTTTCAGGGTCCACTCCTGCGTGTAAAGGATCCAGACGCTGGACCTGGACCTATAACCTTTAACCTATAAATTATAGAGAATGATTACATTTTGATGGAGCATTTATATTTTAACCAGTGCAGCTTTTTCTAGCCTTTACAGCACCTATCACATGATGCTACTCAGCCAATCATTGGAGAAATGAAAAGAAAGTAATGTCCCCCACATTACAGTGGACTAGAAGAAGGAAAGAAGGAGAGGATGATAAGATTTGAAATGGAGTTAACAAAAAAGAGGAAAGAGGGAAAGTCAAGCTACACATTTTGTTTCAAATTTTTTTTAAATTAAAGACCCACTCTGGTGAAAATCTCTATCCTTGTTAACATGTCCATATACAAAAAATCTGTCAGCACCTTGAAGTGCAGTGAACCAATGACAGTCTCATAAAAACAGATTCAATCAGCCAGGGTTTCATACGTCTCAAACCTAAGAAAACCAAGCCTGTTAGTTAGCATTAGCACAACCACGAACGCTGTGTTCTGATCCGTCTGCTAGTCTCTGGTTCTGGTCTCAACAGACTCCTCATCTGAGTCTGGGTCTGACTGAGGCTCAAACATGAGGCTGAGTCTCTCTGATGTTTCCTCCTCTAACCACCTTGATGCTCTCTGCTCTTTGCCTGTTTACTTATTATGTGGGAAAACCGTATGTTGAACAAAATATGAATCAGAGTATTTTAAAACATGTCTTGAGAGGAACTTTAAACACCTTATTTTAAGATGCACATTTTTCAAAAGCTGTAATATGTAATTATTGCAGTAATTATTTTCCCGGAATGGAAAAAAGAAGATGATTATTATTAGAAAAGTTATTATAGATACACCACCTGGTCGTCAGACTGACCAGTGTGTGTGAAATTATTTCACTGTGATAAATGTGCAAATACTGACACACATTTAATATGCTGATAATTACTTAATGAAGCCGAATTAATTGCACCTGGAATCATGTAGCCACTTGCTAAACTGGCTTCAGCTTCTTTCAGTTGAAAAGTGGCCAACAGTGGTCAGACTTCAGTGTAGTGTGTTTTTGAGCAGCTCTAGTTTACTGAGTCACAGTAACCTTGTTATCTCTCATTTGGACTGAGGGCCTCAGTTAATAGATCCACAGACACACAACACATATGGCAGGTCACACTGGTTCACTCACTTTATAACAGCTTCAGTTTTAATGTCATTTATGAAAATATGGACTCCATATCTCAACTTTTCAAATGCTACAGTGGCCTCAAGACTTTAAAGTATTATTCTTGACTAACTATGAACGGCACTTGTTGTTGTTGTCTTTAATACTGAATTGTAATGTCCCCTTGTCACCTAATTTATTTTTATTTTTTTTAATTCCAGGGCTTTTTTTTCTTTGCTGTTTTTTGCAAAAAAGAAAAAAGAGAAAAAAAAGAACAAAACTCAACAAATATATTTTGGGAAAAAAGTTATGTCATTTCAAAAGTGAAACCCACTTTGTTTCACTGTCTAAAACCCCTGAGTAACTGAAAACCTGCAGTAGACTGAAGGACCACCAAGAAAACACCAAGACAGTTAAATACATGAATGAACACATACACACAGATAAAATTAACTTCTTCATATCCTCATTAGATGATTTTACAATTGCCCTGCTCATCTCACTGTATGACCGGCAGCTGTGACACTTTCCAATGGATCCAGTCCAGATCATCCACAGATTTGATTCCTGTGGTCATCGATGTGGCTGCTGCAGATCTGTCACACAACAGCAAATCTTGCTTTTTAATTCAAATTCATTTACATTAAGTAGAAATAGTGTATAGTAAAAAGATATTTACAAATTCATCACTATTGTTATGGAATCAAGGCTAATAATAACTGGCCATGAGGACACAGAAACCAGATATCTTTGTGGTTTTAGTCTTTGTGTGTTTCCTCCTCCTCTTCTCTTTACTCAACACAGAGTGCACAAATGCATCTCTCTCTCTCTCTCTCTCTCTCTCTCTCTCTCTCTCTCTCTCCCTCTCTCTCTTCATGTTTCTCTTCATGTCTCTCGTCCCAAGTGTCCACTCAGTACACCAGTCAAACCGCAATGAGCTCATTCAACCACCAATCCCCTGGGGCATTATGGATAAACTCACAACATTATGCTCTCTATTGACTAGTGGAGTGCACTCAAGGGACCATGGGCACCATGCAATTACACACACACACACACACACACACACACACACACACACACACACGCAAAGTACAGAGACGAGACTCGATCATATAAATATACACAAGTGACCTGCTGTATACACATTAGGACTTTGATCATTGAAACGCTTACACACACACATGCACACACACAAATGGCGCGCTTTCACGCGGGCCTCGTCTCTGTTGTACACATTTGCATACCTTACCATTCAGCTTGAAAAACACAGTGTGTGTTGTCCTGACAGAGTGACTGAAACAACTACAAATGTGTTTTGAAATAATGCAGTCCGTCACATTTTGTCACATGACATGAAATGTTGGGCTGTTACAGTTTTGAGTCGGTAAAGAGCAGTCAGACACTGTGCTGACAGATGTTCACCACTGTATCTGCTAAGTAGGCCTGAGTGTGAACCAGTACTGTGCCAATGTGCACCAGGTTTAGGGAAAAATAAATAAATCAAAAAAGATCTGGACCCACCATCTAACCTTTGTGTTTACCTGAAATCTGCTATAATTTTATTGGATCACTCAGAAAACAGTCAGCCAATCAGAAGAGAGCCTCCTCTCTTCTGATTGGCTGACTGACCTGTTGTTACTAGAGCTCCAGAGAGAAGCCTGAGAGAGGAGATGTCATTCATGTTAGCATTATCATGTGACTCGAAAGCATACTGCTCCGCTCCTTCCTCCCCTTCTTCTTCCTATATCTTCGTCATGTCTCAGCTGATGCAGGAATCAGGAGCTTGTTAGCATGTGAGTCGGCCATATTGAAGTCTTCCAGCAGCTAAAACTTACCTTAAGTCTCAGTGCGAGAGAAGCAGTAGACTGAACGCATGACAGCCGGGAGCTTCCACCCCTGACTTTGGCCTTCTCTGATTGGTTAGAAGGGTCCAGGCTCACTGAAAAACATTAATATCTCTGCACTGCACCGATTCCAACAAAAAAATCTTAGAATGAACTTCATTAACTTAAGTGTCCTCATTTCACCCAAATATTGTGGCTTCACCAAATTGTCCTCGATTAACAGTGCCCTTAAATGTCCACTCTCCACTGCTGTGTCCATACATTGTTCAAATAGCCTATACCCACTGCACTTAAATGTCCTCACTTTGGCGACACTCTACACACACATACAGTGTAAGTACACACATGCAGCAGCCTCCTGTCTGATCACACAGCTCTGCTCACAGAGAGATGAGGAGGGGAATGTGAAGAAAGAGAGTGTTTTTAGGCCAAGCTAGTTAAGACCTCACTGTCCCAGTTGAACAGAAAATTGAGCTCACACTTGAAGATGCGTGTGTGTGTGTGTGCATGCGTGTGTGCGTGCGTGCGTGCGTGTGTGTGTGTGTGTGTATGTGTATACTCAGTGGTAGGCCTGTCTCTCTGGGACAGATCTCAGTAGGAGTTGGAGCGACAGTGTAGAATGAATCTGTGTTCTCAGTCTGAAGCAGTGAAGCAGTGACACAGGAAACACAGCTGATTGGTCACTTTTAAAAGCTCTGGACTTTTGACCCTGTCTACACCAAACCTGTGGCTTCATTCAGTCCTGATGTTTACAGGCTGTCAGCAACAGCGTGAAACGAACACCTCAGATCTTGATATGAGTCAGTTAACATCTAAATTCTAGACCAACATTCAATCAAGTGGAATCACTGTGATCAGTGGATTTGCTGGAGCAAGCGAATTAAACCTGTGCAGAGCGTTTGCACTGATGCATGAATTCAACCAGCTGTAAACAGCCTTGGTTGTTGGCATTAATGATGCATACACACAAAAACCATGCGTACGCCATTTCCAGCTCATAAACTGGTCTTTATAAACACAGCATGTGTCACTTCACACACTCCTTTTCCAAAGTGATCAAAGTTACAGTGAAAATACAAAATAGGCCGAGACATTTATTATTTAAGATAAAATAAAAGAACCAACTTCACGGAGCTTCATTCAATATCACCATTATAAGTTTTGGTGTTTACACAAAAATAACAATTTTACAATTTATAAACAGAGATAATTCTGTTGGTGTGTCAGTGTTTCCTTCATCATGGTTTAATATCCTTATTATTTATTATAAGTCATTCTGTAACTGTGCCATACTATTTTAATATTTAGTCATCACAGTGTTAGAGCCTGTCTGGAGCCTCATTAAGACTCTCTAGTCCCAATAAATGAAGTTCAGAGAAAAACAGGACTTGTTGTGATCATACTAAAGTAAACTGATGCACATTTTTACAACCCATTTGTAAGAGCCTTAGTTTCACAATCTCAAAGTAAAATTGTTCTTTCTCATCTTTCTTCTCTGTGTCTGATAACTTGTGGCAGAGACAGTGTTTTTTGATGAAATTGATTGATTAAGGGAGTGTCTTCATCCATTTATGTCTAATTGTGGGAGTGGAAACAAGGCTTGTGCACATGCCATAGACTGTAAAATAAAGATGGACGTATCCTCCTTGACGTCACCCAACGGTTTCTGAAGAGCAGTTTTGAAGCTCAGAGTGAGCTGATCCACTGTCGCCATCTTGGCAGTGTCTGACTTTGCCTCTAAGTCCCAGTTAATCCAAAAATGGTCAAAGAGGAGGGACGTGTGTGGAGCTGAGACTTTGGCACATGGCGGTTTGTGGCAAGTATAAACTCACCCACCTGTCACTCAACGAGGCCACGCCCTCAATTATACACAACTTAAGTCTAATTAAAATGTAAATAAGTGAGTTATATAAACAGTTGTCATGAAGGAGGAAATTAGCTCTAGAGACCAAAACTGTTTGTTGTACCAGGCTGTAAACATGTTTATTTCTGCTGTAAAGTTGGACATTTTAACATGGGAGTCTATGGAGACTGACTCACTGTTGGAGCCAGACTCTAGTGCAGTTTTTGGTGCTTCAGTGTTGGCTTCATTTTTCAGCCTTGGAGGTTGTCACTTGGCACGTGCCCAATTTCTCAGTGCCTGAGATTTATAAAGTGGAACCATGCAAATGCACGCCTTTATAATTCTAACAAAAAGAATGTGTATGCATATATCTGGTTTTGTGTGTGCACATAGTTTTAGTCATGAATCTGCACAGAGTTTTATGCATCTGGCCCCAGGAGAGTTAATTTTGGAGCAAGCTTTTATATTAGCTGTGTCATATCATCCTGTTTAACATAATGCTTCTCTTGTGGAGCATGAACTGCTCCATGACAGAGGAAAAGTCTCCGGTCAGTCAGGGTTTGCACAAGTTGATGGTATAAATACATTTACGTCACATTTGTCCATTTGGAGTTTGTATTTGATGCTCAAATGATGCACAATTCAATACACAGTAGATCAAGGATCAGCATTCAGTCTCAGGTTCCATCTGACACCAGTGTCACAAGGCGTACATAAGACCTGTATGTCTCTTGAATAAACTGTGTTAACTTTTTGTCGAGGTCATGTCCATTTTTCACTTTCCCTTCTTAGCTGTCAGTGTTGTGAGAGAATTAATTGAAGTAACTATGCTCTCTTGCAGAAGACAATTATTTGGTCCTAGGGACAGAAAATTTGGGGAAAACTCAGTTTCTACTGATTCAATAATAAAAAAAAACCTTCAGGGCCATGGATGTGGAATTCTGACATGGATTGTTGATATAACTCTTGGTGGCTTTGAGTCTATAGCTGTGTCCCAATTCAGGGGCAGCATTCTTAAGAGGACGCAGCCCACGAAAGTATAGCCCTTTGTAGCCATTGTAGACCACAAAGGCCGATCCAAAATGAGACAGTCTGGCCTATGGAAAACCTTTGCACGGCTCCTGTTGCCTAACAACCTGACAACACGTAACCTTTTTTTGCACTATAGGTTTTAAGGCCCACAGTTGTACCGCCAGCTGTTGAACTGAACTTGGGAAAGGTTGGGCCATGAAGGGTCCACTTGTTGGAGCCCTTGTCGCCCAGGAAAGTAAGGCTGCAATTCTCTGAGCTTTCAAAATGGGACAGTCTGGTCACGCTGCTGTGATGCAATCGATCTTCAAATGTAGCCTCCAGATGATGCGGCCCCTGAATTCGGACACAGCTTATATTGGACCTTGAAATTGCCATAATTCTTACAATCTTGGCAAAGTGAACCTGTCTGGGTTTGACAGAGTCACTTGATGTCAGCTCAAACTTTCTTGTGTTTGCTTTGTTTTCTCCAAACAAACCATCAACCGTCACTCTCCTCCCGAGTTTGCTATGATCAGCAGTGTGCTCTGTTGCTCCTGTAACCACACCCACCAGTGACGTCCCAGTGCGCTGACAAACCCTTACTTATTTTAGTACTTACCTTAACCTAAATGACGATCTTTCCTTAAAACTAACCAAGCCATGACCGTTATTATAGTAACCATGACGACAAAGGTAGGTATGCCGCTGTCAGTACAGTCTGCGTATTAATTATTATAACCATGACAACCAAGGTTTTTCAGGAGGAACTCCAATGGGTCGTATCAGAGGGTTGAAAAAAAAAAACCAAACTAAAACCCAATCAAATAAAGACGACAAGTAGGACAGACAACAACAGAAGTGTTTCCAGGGGACACAAGAGTGATGAACACACTTGTTGTTCAATGTTTTGTGAAGTTAAAAGCATTGAACAAAAAGTGTGTCCCGGCCAGGTTCAGTTTGACAGCACAAGTGTTATCTGCTGACTCAGTTTCAAATCTGGGAAAAAAGTCACAGATGATCACCTACAAGTTTCCACTGGAATGAACAAATTCTGCGATGAAAAGAGATTATGTCACAGTTTGTTTGGTTATTATAAATTTCTCACTTGAATTCCGTCATATTTACTTTGGGAAGAGTACAACACTATCTGAACCGCTCGCTCAGTTAAAACTACACAAATCCAGGACTAGAAACTAAAAGCAGCATGTCAGAGGAGCTCTCTACTTAACCATGTTTATACCTGTTGACTGCAGCTAACACGGTTTGCATCAGACAGTTATGAGATTATCTGTCTGCATGAATGACAGTTAGTGTGTCTGCTCCTATGTGAAATCCTTGTAACTCCAAATGTCACATTACTTTAAGTTAATTTACTTTAAGTTAATAAGGAACTAAATGTAAATGATTCATCGACACAAAAATTCTACGTATTGTCACAAACCTGTATGTTTGTCAGTCACAGCTGCATTTTATCATTAGCAGGAACGAATAGTAAGCCTAAGGATTTCATCTGGCAGGATCTTTCTTTATCATATGAGTACGTTTGCCTGACTCAAATTAGCTGACTGGTCAGGAGAAGAGAGTTTAGTGTGAGACGATGGTGCTTATACTCAGGCAGCCTTATATGAGTTAAAGAGACAGAGCAGCCGTCCACATTCAGAGCAGGTTCATCACATTTTCTGTCATATTATTTATAACATATCTGTTATATTTTCAAGTAGCCAGACACAGAGATGCTGCCTCCCTCACTGCCTGTGCTGTCTATGTATACAACACATGTCTTAGTCTCAATGTTGTAAGTCAGAGGTTTTTAAAGTGGAAAGTGGGCTTCACCAGGGTGGGGGCTCCAAACAGTTTGATGGCAGGCTCAGTGAATGGATGAGAAAATATATTAAGTAGGTTATTCATTAGTTATCAGAAGGAGATCAGGTAATGGTATGAGCCTGAATGTTTGTGTTTTGGTTAAAGAGATAGTTCAGAGATACAGTAGTAGGAGGAATTGTGCTGTTTTTCCCAGAGTCAGAAACTAATAAAAGCCTCAGACCTTTCTGTATGTATTTGATTTAGTCTCAGGTTATGTTAAACAGCAGTATCGGGATGTCTTGTCTTTGATTTGAAATGTTGAGTGTCTATGGGATCATTTAACATAATAATGATCCCATATGCGTCCATGAATTGAGCAAACAAAGCAAGTCAACTAAGGTGGGGTGAGGGGGCGCCTTTTCCCAAGGTTTGTCTGAAGGGGGGGGCCACACTCTTAGACTTTGAAAACCCCTGTTGTAAGTCATCTTAAATAACTGTAGGAACATATTGGAACATTTTCTACAAAAACAGTATGTGCTTAAACTGCTAAACATTACCTATGCTTGTTTTTCTTTCCAGACTGCTCTTACTCTCACTTACAGTACTATACAGCCACAGTCCGGTCTCACTCTATCATCCTGGTTTGGCTTCTAAATCTGGCCTGCTGTCCAGCCACTGGCTGGCCATGTTTACTGCCATGTTTACTGCCATCAGATTAGCCTGTAGTAGCCTTTAGTCTGATGTGTACAGCTGATCGCTGGCAAGCTAACAGACTGTGTTTACACTGTCCAGAACAACTCTTCCTCTGCCAAATAAGTTCATCCAGGGTAATTCCGATTGTTTAAGGACACTGTGACAGCACATGTAGGGGGTTGAGAAAGTGGGGCTCTTTCAGTCTCAGGTTCAGGGAACAGGTGATCTTTAGGTCACAAGATCCGGTGAGTCAGTGTTCCTCCTGGTTCTGTTCGCAGTTTCAGGAGGTGGAGCTGATCCCAGCATGCACTGGACAAGATCGAAGCAGGGTACACCCTGAACATTTTGACAGTCTATCACAGGTGAGGTGAAAGCTCTGACCTCTGAGTCACCACTGTGTAAAGTGTATTATGTGTATTATGTAGTGCATTACAATTAAAATAGCAATAGCAAAGGCAATTATTGTTTACTAGGCATTGTTTACTAGGCCGTCCAGAAGACAACACAACCTGAAATGTTCAAACTAAAAAAAGTCTCTGTTTTAGGGGCTCAAACACAGAGTTAACATAACATACATTCAAACTGTCTAGCGTTGTGTTGTATTGTTGTTATGTTTTGAAAGGAACCAGCAATCATGACCATGCACGCCCACTTAGGAGACAGGAAGGAGGAAGTGTTTACCATTTTACCATTTCTCACCATTGGTGCTGCTTGTGATGCGTCATGTTTTATTGTAGAGTATCTTTGCCTGAAAGCTAAATTAATCCTTGAGGTGACACGACAAGTCACCTGTCAACCAATGTGGATGTACTCAGGTGATGCAAATTAAGGCAAAGGTAAATCTATATACATTTAAATTATTTCAGCTTTTACTGAAGCAGTTTCATCCGGTCGAATGTGAACATACAAGAACAAAACTGAAGCAGAAGTGAATCACTCGCTGAAGTGGTCCCTTCATTTCTGCGTCAGTTGCAAGCGAACGTGCAAACGTGATTCCTTCATGCAGAGAAATGCTCATCAATGGATCCAAAAGAACGTCTCTGCACATCTCTAGTGCAAGTCAACACAAACTACAGTGCTCAACTTTTGTGCAAATAAAGGGAGGGAAAAATTTGACTTGAAGATTTGAAGCTAAAGGAGAAGCTTAAAGATGCAGTTATATATGTAAAGCCTGCATGGAGCATGTGTGTGAGACACCAGCCTTCCATTCTTCCCCGCTAAACTCAGCTTCAGCCCTCTACCCAGCTTAGTACAGCCAGATCCATTTATAGCAGAGAGTACAGCCCCACCTCAGCGGGGGGGTAGAGTTACTTAATTCACTGTACAGGTTAACAGACAGGCTCCATAGTACCAGACACATACACACCAGCTCTTTACTGACCTGCAGAGGTGAGGGGGTGAGGAGTGAATGTGAAGCGTGATCAGAGAGTTTACAGCCACAGAAGATAAAGAGAGGAGAGAAAGGCGAGGACGCTAATTCAGGATCAAAGTTTTAGGAGGATGCTGCTTTCAGTTCATTGTCATGAAAAACAACAAATCGTCCTGCAGAAAAATAATAATCCATCAAAGTGTCATTTTTTTTGTCAAACTTGTATGAACCACTGTAGTTTTGAGGCTGGAATTACAGCTCTGTGAAGATACAGTTAAATGTCTCTGTGGATATAAATAGAAGGTAACTTAGGGTGCAGATTAGAATATGTACATGTATCCCAAATTGCAAAGACACATTTATTCAACTTCCTGTCAGAATGGGGGTTCAGACTTAGAAGAAAAAAAAATCTGCAATTAAGAAAACAGTGACACCTGTGCAGACGCATGTTCCCTGTTGGTTTAATCCTTGTTGGTGCTCGTAAGGCTGCATTTATAGCACTTTTATCCAAAATACTTGGCAATTTGCTTCTCATTCATCAACACATGCACACACACACACACACACACACACACACACACACACACACACACTGATGATGTCAAGATATCATGCAAGGCAATATTGTTGTGGTCCTTTATTTTTTTTGAAGTCCTGTTTTTATACCTTCTCCTGGACCTGTTTCCCGGTGTGGAAAATGTGTTTGCTCACTCAGTGCATACTTTTAAAATAAAATGCAGCGAGTACTCGACCAGTCAGAAATGTTCAGCACTGCAGACCTCACCCCCCAAAGTTCCTGAACTAAATTCAGACCCTGGTTCCTGTGGTCGAAACGCGCATAGTTCCTCAAAAGGTTCCTGGTTCCTGGGGAAAGTCCCTGCGGTGGAAACGTGGCTATAGTTTGTGAATGAAATGATTTCAGTTTTCAATTAGTTTTGGCCTAAACCAACACATTAGATTTTTTTTCTTTCATTATCATGATATTGATTAGGATTAAAGCTGCACGATATGCACAAAAAAATCATATTACTATTATTCTGGCAGACATTGCTATTTCAGTTGGAATGATCGTTTTTGCATTTTCATTTTCACTGAAAAAAAAAAATGATGATGATGTGATTTTTGTTTGTCTTGTACCAAACAAACATGTTCCTTCATGTCTGGAGAATATGATTTGCAGGCCACGGTGTCTCTGTAGCACCAACACCACTACAATGCACCACAATGTTGTGACACATTTTACCTTCATCAAAAAAATTGCAGCTCGTGTGATTTGGATATGGCGCTTGGTCATATTGTGATTTTGGTT
>NW_019174291.1:3678050-3697351 GCF_002260705.1 Seriola dumerili | reverse complement strand
GGGTAAGATTACTTAATTCACTGTACAGGTTAATAGACAGGCTCCATAGTACCAGACACATACACACCAGCTCTTTACTGACCTGCAGAGGTGAGGGGGTGAGGAGTGAATGTGAAGCGTGATCAGAGAGTTACAAGCCACAGAAGATAAAGGAGAGGAGAGAAAGGCGAGGACGCTAATTCAGGATCAAAGTTTTAGGAGGATGCTGCTTTCAGTTCATTGTCATGAAAACAAACAAATCGTCCTGCAGAAAAATAATAATCCATCAAAGTGTCATTTTTTTTTGTCAAACTTGTATGAACCACTGTAGTTTTGAGGCTGGAATTACAGCTCTGTGAAGATACAGTTAAATGTCTCTGTGGATATAAATAGAAGGTAACTTAGGGTGCAGATTAGAATATGTACATGTATCCCAAATTGCAAAGACACATTTATTCAACTTCCTGTCAGAATGGGGGTTCAGACTTAGAATAAAAAAAAATCTGCAATTAAGAAAACAGTGACACCTGTGCAGACGCATGTTCCCTGTTGGTTTAATCCTTGTTGGTGCTCGTAAGGCTGCATTTATAGCACTTTTATCCAAAATACTTGGCAATTTGCTTCTCATTCATCAACACATGCACACACACACACACACACACACACACACACACACACACACACACTGATGATGTCAAGATATCATGCAAGGCAATATTGTTGTGGTCCTTTATTTTTTTTGAAGTCCTGTTTTTATACCTTCTCCTGGACCTGTTTCCCGGTGTGGAAAATGTGTTTGCTCACTCAGTGCATACTTTTAAAATAAAATGCAGCGAGTACTCGACCAGTCAGAAATGTTCAGCACTGCAGACCTCACCCCCCAAAGTTCCTGAACTAAATTCAGACCCTGGTTCCTGTGGTCGAAACGCGCATAGTTCCTCAAAAGGTTCCTGGTTCCTGGGGAAAGTCCCTGCGGTGGAAACGTGGCTATAGTTTGTGAATGAAATGATTTCAGTTTTCAATTAGTTTTGGCCTAAACCAACACATTAGATTTTTTTTCTTTCATTATCATGATATTGATTAGGATTAAAGCTGCACGATATGCACAAAAAAATCATATTACTATTATTCTGGCAGACATTGCTATTTCAGTTGGAATGATCGTTTTTGCATTTTCATTTTCACTGAAAAAAAAAAATGATGATGATGTGATTTTTGTTTGTCTTGTACCAAACAAACATGTTCCTTCATGTCTGGAGAATATGATTTGCAGGCCACGGTGTCTCTGTAGCACCAACACCACTACAATGCACCACAATGTTGTGACACATTTTACCTTCATCAAAAAAATTGCAGCTCGTGTGATTTGGATATGGCGCTTGGTCATATTGTGATTTTGGTTGTATTTCGATTAACTGTGCAGCTCTAATTAGGATGTTTTCCAAAACTGTTCTGCGTTACATCAAATTAAACTCTTGCTTTGTTTCTTGCTCAGCATCATTAATTGGGACAACATAAATTAGTAGTATCATAAAATGACATGATATGATTTCACTGAAAGGCAATACATTATAATTCTGAATGATCACCCAGCAATACCCACTTGAACACATCGCATACACCACAGCTGAGAGCCAGCAGTCTATCACTGGCACCTATACTAAAATGAAATAATCATCAAAGAGTGTGTCAGGTTTGTCACATTTACATTCTCTCACAGGGATACAGCTGTCTGACATTTCTAACTCACCTCAAACTTAATGAATAATGAATATATCTTTTGTAGCTGTTGTAAGATCATGACACTGTGTTTCTCTGTGGAACAGAGAGCGGTCTGACAGAGCTGATCAGTAAAAGTACTGACAGGTGGTAAAAGAGGGCAAACAGAGCAGAGTGACGGGAACACAGGGTTATAGCAGTTGACCTTCTTGCTGACAGAGGTCAAAGGTCAAGCATAGTTGAGGGGTTAAGTTAGCAGGAGGAAGGGGTTACACTTAAACATGCATCATGGGTAATTTGCTCTGGCTAAGCTTGCAACATTGGGTCACTGCAGGTCACACAGCAGGTGTTAAATAGTTCAGGTTAAAACTTTCTTTGCAAACCCCCCCCCCCTCTCCTCCCCCCTCCACTCGCTTTACCTTCAATCCCACCTTAAAAGAAAAACCCTCCTTCAGCTGTTGAGCTGGACTAGAGAACAGATAGAGTGAAATAGAGCTGAAACTAGAGCCTCAGGAAACCAGGTTGGGTTCAGGTCTCCAGTTTGGCTGAACCAGTCTGGTCTCAGTTTGAGGAGCAGAAACAGCCAGACATCAGACTGAACGTCCGTTTTGTTTCACCACATTAATCCGTATGATGTTGTGTTCATGGTAGTGCTTTTCCCAAAAACAGCATACCTTCAGGTGACAAAGACCTGTTAGAAATGATGACTCTTGCCCGTCGGGAGCAAAACTGCCACAGAGCCTGGAGAGGGAGGAGGTCGGGCTGGATGGACGCCAAAGAACGCAGGTCTCGGTATGCATCTGCTCTTTATTGTTGTCCCCCCGACCTGAACTGTGACAGTGAAGGTTCCCTAACAAATAACCAGAGACACACAGGTACTTTAACTCAAACCAACCCTAACCCGCTCCATAAACCCTAACACTAACAGAGCTCTTAAATGGGATTTTTTTGTTGTTGCTGTGATTCGTAACAGTTTTGGAAGGCACAGACAAAGGCTCAGTAGGAGGAAACTATATTGTAATCCATCATGTTACAGAAATGCACAAGGTCACTCTTACACAGCCCAGGATTCAATCTTAATAAGCAGTCTTAATAGGTGGCAGTGATCTAACTTCACATGACTGCAGCTGTGCTCTTTTACATTTTAAACATTTTGCTTTGAAAACATCTTGATACAAAATCTAGGCAGTGGTGGTCAGCCACAAGTTTGAATTGAAGATGATTATTTAGGCTCAAAAAGTAAGTTAGTTTGTGGAGAAATGGATGTGACTTTACTCAAGTAAGTTCACCTGAAATGTAAACTTTTAACATGTTAATAACTTCTACTAAATACAACATCTTGTCTCCTCATCACCTGTTGACCGCCAGACAGTTGTATCATCTACAAACCAAACCAGTCAGATAAACCAGTGATGAGATGATCAGTTCCCGCTCAGAGAGACAGAAGGTCCGCCTGAAGCCCGCCAGAAGGTGTGTTACATCACCTGAAAATCCTTCTGTTCTTATCTGCATATCCCCCACCACCCACCCCTCCCCAATCACCCATCATCTGTCCATCCTCCCAGCGTATCTCTACTGGAGTGGGTGGGGCCAGCTAACAAGATCACCGCTGGCTAATCAGCAGGGAGGATCCCTATTGGCCAGGAGCCCACAGGCCAGCCCATGGCGGGACGTTGGCATGACAACAACACTGATTGACACTGACAGGTTATTGCTACACATAATGGGATTATGTAGAGCGAGGGAGTGAAGGGATGGGTGTAGAGAGGAGGGGGCGGCGAGAGAGACTTCGTCAGAGAAGAGAGAGAGAGTGAATAGTGTTTGAGTCACGGTGTGTTGGTTCCACAGCCGCTCTGTATTGTGGTCATTGTTGTCCAGTGTTAGCTACATGTTGGCTGTGTTCACATCGCTGCTAAACAGCACCATGATCATCCTTAGTGTTTCTACATGACACACCTGTAATACACCCCGTCATCTTATCTTGAACACTCTGTAATCTGGATGATTATTACAATGCAGTGTGGGTCGCAAACATGCATGTTTTGTTTTTTTTGTTTTGTTATAATGTCACCTCTTCTACGTCAAATGTTACTTGAGGTGGACAGACTTGATAATCTTAATTTTTTACTAGATCAAAACCTAGTATATATCTGGATCCCTTATGGTGAAATCCTGATGTCATCTGACAAAATCACCAAACACTTAAAGACAAAGACTGAGCTGTGATTTCAGCTGGAATTACTGTAACATGATCAGAGAGAAAGTTAGAAGAGTTGAGAGTGTGTGTGTGTGAGAGAGAGAGAGAGAGAGACAGAGAGAGAGAGAGGGAGAGAGAGAGGATGACATGCAGCAAAGGGCCACAGGCCGGACTTGAACCCAGGTTGCCACAGCAAGGACTAAACCCAAATGGCACATGCTCAACCAGGTGAACCACCGGGGCCTGAGACAGACCATCTTTCTTATTTAGTCTCTGACACAGAGCACAGCCTCCGTCTGCATCCACAATAGTTTAGTCTTTATTTACTTCAACTCCAGAACGTAACAGACTTTTATTAGAGGCAGGTCTTTATGTCTATCTCCCTCTGTTTGATATGTAGAGTTGGTCATAGTCGTTAGTGCGAAGCCTCGTTACCAATGACTTGTCTCTCTTCCTCCCTCTCTCCTGCTCTCTCTGCTCAGTGTGTCTTATGTTTATTTATTCCTCTGCCTCCTTCAGTAATAATGACACATGTAATGAAACTAGTTTATTTGCTGTAATGGAGGTGAGGCTCAGTGTACTGGAAGCACTCCTCCTCTTCCCTGCAGTTCCCAAGCAGCCGGGAAACCAGATTCAGTCAGTCAGTCAGTCAATCAGTCAGTAAACAACATTTGAGATTATAGGGCTGGCCCCGGTGTTGCAACCCGAAAAAAGGGTGAACACACACACACACACGAAAAGTGAAGGAAGTAGTTTTGTTAAGAATGAAATTGAAAGAGAAAGATTGAAAAGTTTAAATCGTGCTTACTCTGTAACTTCCACAAATTTGCCAATCACAGTGAAAAAGTGGGAATGATTGATGAATTGTTGGGTTGTCGTGGTTGCGGCAAACTAAGCAAGGTATAGCACAAATGCTCTTCTTCCTAAGCACATCCTCCAGGTATTATTGAGGAATCCTTAGATGCTTCCAGGCCACATTGAGCCTGAAGAACCTCCACCAGGATACATACAGGAGGCAAAGAAACACTGCAAAGTGTATTTCAGCTGGTTATATCTTTGATGTCATTCTCTTAGTCATTTCCCAAAGCTCAAGACCATAGGTGAGGACTATTGGAACACAGATTGATGGTTCCTATCCTCATAGTTCATATATTTCATGTAGAATATGTGTAAGAGTCAGCAGACTGCTAGATGGCTAAAACATGATTTTCAGGGCTGCATGTAAACAAACAGTTTCAGTCATTACTTTACTATTCATTTTTGTGTTTGCTTGCAAATACGTGTTTTAGATAATTAACTGGACTTAAAGCCTCAACTGTCCCTTCAAAATTCAAACCAGCACTAGAACCTAACTATGCAGTGGATGTGAGGAACTGTTGAGGTAGTCTGTTTAAACACAGCAGGAATTGGAGCTAATATTTTTCATTTATTGCAACAAAATTCTTATTTTCTCTCTGCAACCGTCTACACCTGGATTGTCCTCCTGCAGAAGTTTACAGGCTGTTTGGGGATGTGACCCAAAGAGAAGGACAGGGCCAGTCAGCACACAGACAAACACACAGAGAGAGAGAGAGAGAGAGAGAGAGAGAGAGAGACAGAGGCTGGTAAGCCAGCAGGCCTTGTGTCTGAGTGCTACCAGACTGACTGTCATGTCAGCGCCTGCAGCTCTGCCATGAATCAGCAACACAGAGAGAGATGGAGATAGAGAGATACACTGGAGAGCAGAGAGATGAAGATAAAGAGAGAGAGAGAGAGAGAGAGAGAGAGAGAGAGAGAGAGAGAGATGCAGACAAAAACACTATATGTAGAGGGACTGAGTAAGTGACTTATTCCCCTCTGTCGGTTTCTTAAATGTTACAGCAGTTTCCTGTGTACGAGTGAGGCGACAATCGCAGTTACATCCGCAGCCACTGTGGTTAATCCACGAATCAGGCGTTCCAGGTCATAAAAATGAACATTCTGATTGTCAACTGATGGGTCACAGGTGGGTGAAATAATATGTAATGTATGAGGAAAATATTAATTACTGTACATTCTCTAAAATGACAAACTAGACTGTGTTCAGAATGCTAAACTTCTCATGATCTACTATTTATTCTGGGCTGCGGCAACACTTTATTATGAGCTTTTAAACTGTTTGGGAAGTAGCAGAGACATTTGGAATTTTGATATAAAACTGAGTGCAGGCTGTTGTGGAAAATACCTGTTGCCATTTTTATTTTATCAGCCTGCGTATGTTACCATATCATCAGGTGTAATATCCCACTGTGAAATAATGGTTATGTGTGGTCTGGTGGGGGTCTCTAAATCGTGGAAAATAATTGGTTCAGGAGGGTGGTGGGAGTATGATTTATGCATATATACGGATTCAGATGACATCAGAGCCGATTAGTGCATCTATAACATGTACATATTCACCACAGCTGATTTCCTGGACAAGATGACTAACCCTGTACTGTACTGAGCCTTTTTTCTAGCATCATCAAACCAGCACAACTAAACAACAGTGAAGCAAGTATGAAGAGGCCTGAAAGTTGCAGTTCCCTTTATAACCACTAGATGCAATCTCAAAGAACACCCTGTGTTGAAGTCAATGGCAAAAGACCCACAACGGCCATTGCAGAAAAGCCATTTATTACATCAGCCAGTCATGGGGCTCTATCTTACACCTGGCACAAAGCACAACACAAGTGTCTTTGCTAATTTCAGATTTTCCCGTCCAGCACCCATTTTAAATAGGAAATACACTTGGACACAGCTGAGCCTGTCTGTGCGTGTTGGTCTTAAAACGAGGTGTGGCACATCGCTATCTTGAGGCAGTGAAAGCAGTTGCACAATTGACCAACAAAATCCGGAGCAGAGATTTTTTTGCCTGTTGCCTACCTGTAGCATTTAGTTTCTCTGTGCTGCAACAGCACACGGTATCTTCTCACTCACCAACACACAAGAGAGATCCACTTCCTATAACACCAATCACTACGTCACACACACAGGTTACCCACAAGGCCCCCGCCCTTAAAGGGGAAAACTGGGCCAGTAACACAGTGGTGCAGTATTTCACTGTTATTTTAAGGATGTATTATCAAGAGAGAAATATGTGCCTACATTGTTAACAATGCCTGGACACTTTGCCTATCACGCACAAGTGGAGTTTGGAGTTTATGTTTGGATAAGTCAGGTGGAACATTGCAGTACAGACTCAGAAGGTCAGAGCTGACGCAGAGAAGCCTTCTTTCTCACTACCTGGTAAATATCACATGGAATAAATTTGTCCACAATTTCATAATGAACTGAAAATGTATTTAAACCTCTCACGATATAACATAAAAGATATCTAACATGATTTGTGTCGTTGCTTCTTTGTAGAGCTGTGCACAGCGCAGTGATTCACTCAGCCCTATAACCTCTTAAGACAGAATGTGTGTCCCAGTACTGGAATCACTGGTCAGGACTGGGCTCGCTGGTCAGGAGCATACTTGGCTTTTAAAGGGAATGGGAGATGGCACTTTAATTGGTTTAGTGCATGTTTGCCCTAAACACTCCCATGATTAATTAAGTAGTACAACCCTCTGAACCATGCTCCTGGAGCAGTGACTGATTTTTCTGCTTATATATTTAGATATGAAACCTAATTTCACCTCCTTCCATATCCTAGTGTTTGTTGTGGAGGTGATTTAATGATAATTATTCAATTAACAAGATATCACAGCTATTTTGCATAATTTGTGATCACTAAGACTCCAAAACAAACTAACAGACTCACAACCCCGGCACAGTATCACCATAATATTCATTCCTCCTTCAGCTCTCCTGGGAAACGTTATCTGTAGCTCTGGAGCTGCTGGATGTTCCAGTGTCTTTACCAGTTAGTAACTTTATCTTTCACGTAATGAACTGTACCTTTATGTGGACTTTCTGTTTTTGTTGTCCTATCAGACTCCGCTGGTAACTGTTTACTCATCCTACTTTAACACAGTCTGTCATGGATTGAACATTTTATGTTTGGATTTTTTTCACTTCCTGTCTTATTTTGTAGTTAGTGTCCTTGTGTGTCTTGATGGTTTTACTTCCTGTCTTGGTCCTGTTTCCCTCCTTGGTGATTGTCTGCCATGCCCTAGTGTGTTTCTCCTGTGTTCAATCACCCTTGCCTCCCATGTGTCTATTTAGTCTTGTGTTACCTTGCGCTTTGGCTTTCTGATATTGTCCCCTATGTTGCCTGTTTAACTCCCCAGTGTTACTTCATGCTTCAGCTTGCTGTTCATGTTCCTTGTGTTATCTTGTAAATAAAATTTTTTCTTTCCACCTACTCCCTTGTGCTTGGGCATGCATTTGGGTCCAGCCTTACCCCTACCATGACAGACCAAATAATGGACCCAGCAGCCTATGCCAGCTTCATGGCTTTTTTGAGGTTGCCAGCACCCCCGTTGGTTGTCAGGCCCCTTTGCATGCTGGCTGACCCTCTGTCAGATTCAGATCTGGAAGACCCTGAGCCGTCTCCTTTNAAAAATTTTTCTTTCCACCTACTCCCTTGTGTTTGGGCATGCATTTGGGTCCAGCCTTACCCCTACCATGACAGAACGAACCGACCAAATAATGGACCCAGCAGCCTATGCCAGCTTCATGGCTTTTTTGAGGTTGCCAGCACCCCCGTTGGTTGTCAGGCCCCTTTGCATGCTGGCTGACCCTCTGTCAGATTCAGATCTGGAAGACCCTGAGCCGTCTCCTTTTTGGGGAACCCGGCTAGCCTTTCCTTGGAGGTCCCAAGCTCCAAGCATCAGCTGTTCCAGCGTTGGGGGTCCCACTTGACGTCTCATTGGCTCCTGACTCAATTCCTGGGTCGACCATCCTGGCTGACGCATCAGCTGTTTCAGCATTGGGGTCCTGGTCGACTCCTCCCTTGTTCCCTAGTTGGTGGTTCTAGACAACGTCTCACCTGCTTTTCGTGTTCTGTGGGCACCCCAGCTGACTTCTGATTCTGGTTCCCAGTCAGTGGTCCGGCCGACACCTGCTCCTCATGTCCCATCGGCGGCCCAGCTGACTCCTGCTCTTGCTCCCGAGTTGGCGGTCCAGCCACCTCCTGCTCCTTGTATCCTATCGGTGGTCTGGCCGTCTCCTGCTCCTGTTCTCCAGTCGGCGGTCCAGCCGCCTTCTGCTCCTGTCACCCAGCTCGGCCTGCGACACCGTCCCCCACCTGACCTCCGGAGAGACCCCATCTTCGCCGCCGTTCTCCTGCTCGACCTCCAGAAAGACTCTGTCTTCGCCGTCGGCCTCCAAAATGGTTCTGTCCATTTGCCCGACCTCCGGGTCGCCCCACTGAACTACCCAGCCTGTCCGCATGGCCTCTGGGTTGTCCTCCTGAGTTGCCCCTGTTTTGCCCCTGAGCATCAGGGGATTAAAACCAGTAGAAACACCCATAAAGAAGTTTACCTTTTAAAAAACAGAGATTTACCACCACTCTTCAGTGACACAGGACAGGACGTCTCCAGCAGCTGGGAGCTGAGCTGTCTAACATTTCCTCAGCTTGTTTCTCTGATAACTTCAGATCCAGACGTCCGACGACTAAAATCCTTCATCTGGTTCAAATATAGAGCTGAAAACCACCAAGGTGTAAAAAGTGTATGTGGCTTAAAACTAGAGAAAAGTCAGTGTTGAGCTTCTGTCAGACAAACACACTGACACATGATCATAGAGGATATGATGTCACTGACAGGCGACCAATGAAACGTTACCATGATTAAAATCACAGATTTCAGATCACAGAAACATTTAGGAGAATGTAAGAACACAACTCAACAACATATAGAACAGAGGTCTAGCTGTTTTATACATTTTAATGTTGAAAGTTACAGGTTATAACTTTAAATTCCACCCAGAATGAATTTGGGTTTGTAACTGACAAAGATGTCCCCTCAGCAGGTGACATCATGGACCTACAGTCATGTGTGTGTCTCTAGTCTGTAGCTGAGATTCAGACCATAAACAGCTCTGTGGTAAAACTGTGCAGGTGTAATTACTCTGGTCAACCCCTGACTTTTAAGGTTCGGGCTGAAATGTCTTCACAACATCTGGATAAAGTGCCCTGACATGTGGTTCAGTCATGTTCTCCTCAGGATGAACTGTAATCACCTCTTTGACCTCTGGGTTTTGCTCTAGCGCCATCATCAGGTCAATATTTGTCTAATATTTTTGCGTCATGATTAAGTACCTCCAACACTAATGACATTCCCATCAGCCTCAGCTCTTCTTTGTGTTTACTGCTACTTAGCATGCTAACGCAGTAAGCTAGAATGGTGACCATGCTAAACATTACACCAACTGAACAGCAGCATATTAGCGTTGTCATTATGAGCATGTTAGCATGCTGATGTTAGTGTTTAACTCAGTGCAGCTGGGCAGAGCTGCTGGTGTGGCTCTAGACTCTTAATCTCATTCCTTGTTTTTTTTCTAACATGAATAATTAAACTCAGTCCTTCCAGGTTGTGTGTGTGTGTGAACGGAGCTGGAGAGATTTACAGGAGGAAAGAGAGAGAGAGACTGGAGTTGATAGAGAAAGATAAGGGGGAAAAGAAGTGGAGAAGAAAATTTAGGAAGACACGGTGAGGGCAGATGAATGAGAGAAGAGAACAAAAAATGAAAAAGAGGAAGGAGAGAAAAAAGAGATGTGGAGAGGAGATAGAGAGGAAGACAGAGGAGGAGAGAAAAGATGAGGAGAGGAAAGGAGGTAAAACGAGCCTCAAACCCAATTACACAGATTAATGTGGCGTGGAGAGAGCAGTTACCCAAATGAACTAAAAAGAGAGGCAGAGGGAGAGAGAGAGAGAGAGACTATTACAACTCATGATGCTCAAAACTCTAAATGTTAATAGGTGCCTGTCCAGCTCTCTCTCTTCTCCCTCTACCTTTCAGCCTCTCTCACTCATTCTCATTAGACAGGATGTGTCAGCACAATACTTTAACCTCTCCTTGTCTTTCTCTGCTCATCCCTCTCTCATCTATCTCTCTCTCTTTTCTTTCTCTCAGTCATTACCTCTCTTTCTCTCTCTCTCTCCCAATCTCTCTTAATTCAGTTCAATTCAAAATGGGTTTCAATGAAATAAAGTACAGTTCAATGTGTAAAGTGGCTGGACAAAATAACACGTCATGGGAAAAGACGAACTCCGACACAGTCCTGAGCCGGCAGACTCCCAGTGACTTTTAATAACACATCAGGGGAAAATGAAAAAAAAATCAGATTTACATGGTTTCATGTACAAATCTGTGTCACTTCCTGTCCAGAAAGAATAAAGTTGGTTGGATGGATCTGTGATTTTTAATGTTCAAAACACTGCACCAGTTTACAACTGTGGACAGTCATCACAGCTCTAGTCATTTTATCCTCTGTCTCAATGATATGAGCTAAACAGTAAATTTAGGAGCCTTCAGCCACTGCTGCTGCAATTTTCACCATTATTTTACCCCCCCCCCCTGTTTATATAAACTGCAATACTAAATCACTGCAGTGGGAACAGTTTGACTTTGTGCTAGTGACAGTCAGGAAACTATGACAAATCCAGGACAGGTGTATGAGACCGCTCAGCCGCAGGTCGTCAAATTACTGTATCAGTCTGGTGTTGATCTATATTTTCTAATTGTCAACATACTTTCTGATTTTCCTTTGTTTCCCGCTGAAGACAAAAGGTGGATTTATATTTATCCATTCAGTAAGAGTCTGCGTGACCACCGTAGCTAATGGTGGCTTTTTTAGCATAATGTAAACTTCAGAGTTCTAACATTAACCACACTAATTAACCACTTAACTATTAACTGACAATAAGAATTTTGACCAATTAATATAATAAATATGATAAATATTATATATAACATAATATAATCAATTAAACTGTTAAAATATTCTGGGATAATAATAATAATAACAACGATAATATCAATATTAATATTGATAATGTTATTATTGATAATAATATAATATTTCATTTTATTTATAGGCACCTTTCAAAGCACTTACAACACAGTAAAAGATAAAATGCAAGTACAAGGCATAAAATACAAAATAAATTGGATTAATTATAATTGCATAAAAATAAATATGATTAAATGCTGGTGTTGGACTTAAACAGAATAAGCAAATGGGGCGCCCTGGTGACTCAGCTGGTAGAGCGTATACCACAAGGGTTTAGTCCTAAGGGCAGTGGCTATCAAAATAAAATATCAAAGTAAAGGCAAAACATAAAACAAAACATAAAAATTATATACATGTTGGTGCTTCTGAATAAAAACCAGTAGACAAGCTGTCCACTACGGTAAAGACTGTGGCAGGCCTGTTCATTCTATTTTGAGGTCTCAAACATGTTGCTGCAAGTTAATGTTTTATTAACCTGTTGTTTCTGATCATTTATTAGCTGAGCGGAGGAGGAGGAGGAGGAGGAGGGAGGAGGAGGAGGAGGAGGAGGAGGAGGAGAAGGAGGAGGAGGAGGAGGTTTTCGTTACAGTGCTCTTGGTGCTGGAGGATTTAATGTGCTCTGTTTACAGATTTGTTAGATTTGTCTGTTCTAAATTCTACATTTTAATCTTGCCAGTTAACAGTTAATGGTCGGTGAACAAGCATCAGTCTACAAAAAAAATTGAAATGAGCATCCCTAGTATTGGTGTCATAATTGTCTCCTCTCAAGTGAAGCCCAGACAGTGAAGAGTATTTCAGGGGACAGGTGAGTGAATCCAGCCTCTGACAGGTGGCTGCAGCAGGAATGACTGTTGAGGATTAGATTAGAGAGAGATGTTCTGTTCTCAAACAGACAGAGTTTGGACCTGATGACTGGATTACAGTCTGTACTACTGCAGAGGGACTAAGGGATGGACTCCTTGTGAGACACACCTATAACCATGGCAACTGTACATAAAGATGTTGAAATGCACTGAAGACAAAAATAAAAAGAGGACTAAAATAACAAAAACAACTAAACTTTTACTGAAACTACATCAAAACCTGCCTCTAAAGCATTGTTTAAACTGTACTGCACAGCAGGGAGTACGACTGCATGTTGGTGTCAGAATGGAGAGAAATAGGTAGTTAACTAAGAAAGACTGGTTGGTCAGAGGTTCATCCTAAAACAAGATAATGAGCCACAACATTAGGAGACCAGAACCAGACAAAGGCTTCACATGATGAAGACCAGACCAGACTCCAGACCTGAACCCCATGGAGCTGGTTTGGGATGAAGTGGACAGGAGGTGAAAGCAAAGCAACCTGCAAGTGACACACATTAGTGTGAACTTCTGCAACAGTGTTGGACCAACTTTCTGAACAATGTTTGATTTCCACTGTAGAAAGAACGACAAAGAGAGTTCAGCTGCTGGAGGAGTCAAACATTTAGAAGATACAATGATTCCTGTTTTTTTTGTTTTTTTCACCAGCTGTTTATTCGCTTTAATTTCAGAAACACTGGGACATTAAACAATATAGTTCCATTTATATATTTCCATTTAAAATAGTCTAAAAAAAATCTCTGTCTCTGTTTGTCTCTGTCAGCCGTTCCAGACTTCAACTTTTCATTCTCCATTTCATTTCCCTATTACCTCATCTCATCTCATTGTGTGTGTGTGTGTGTGTGTGTGTGTGTGTTGATGAATGAGAGGCAAATTGCTAAGTATTTTGGATCAAAGTGCTATAAATGCAGCCTTACAAGCACCAACAAGGATTAAACCAACAGGGGACATTCTGCACAGGTGTCACTGTTTTCTTACTTGCAGATTTTTTCTTCTAAATCTGAACAACCCCCCCCATTGTGTCATTGTCACTGTGAGCGGTCCAAGCCATTCGTTGGAACTAAAGACCGCCACAAAACAAAAGTATGAGTCATCTCACACACACACACACACACACACACACACACACAAACACACACACACACACACACACACACACACACAGCCTTTAATTCATGTGAATGGGGGGTTTGGGGGTGGAGGACGCTGACATGCATGAGAGCACAGCAACTGAAAGCCCCAGCCCCTCCTCTAATTCTTCCTTCCTTTTCCTCCCCCAATCCCTGTTTTTTTCTCCTCTTCTTCCCTCTCATCCCTCCTTCCCTCTGCCTCTCCACCTTTCCATATTCTTATCTTTTCTTCTTCTTGTCCCCTTTTCTTAACTTCCTTCTACTTTTCTTCTTTTTTCTCCTGCACCATCCTCCCCTCTCTGTTCTTTCTCTCTATTCCTGTTTCTACTTTTCCTCCTCCTGTAGTTTTTTCTACTCCCACTTCTCCTTTCTTCCTCTTCCTCCCTTTATCTCCTTTACCTATTCTACTCCCACCTCTTCTGTTTCTATCACTCTTCTCCTCTTCTTCCTCCTCTCTTTCTCCCCCTCCTCTTCAGTACTCCTTTCACCACTCCTTCTCCTACTCATTCCCTCCTCTCATGCCTCCTCCTCTTTCTCTTTAGTTATTTCTCCTCCTCATTCATATCCTTACTCTCTTCCTTCTTCTCTCTTCTCTCTCTTCCTGTCATTTTCTCCCTTCTTTTCCTCCAAACTTAGTTTCCCCTCCTCCTCCTCCACTCCATCTTCCTCTTCTTCTATTGCTCCTACTCTCTTCCCTTGTATCCCTCTCTCCCTGTTTCCCCTCTTTTCACCCTTCCACTTCATCTCTCACTCTGTAATGCACAGTTTTCATGCTCTTTTATTTCCCTTCATGCCTGATTTATTCTCTCTGTCACACACACATTTTTTATCTTCCACATTCACACATTTTCACCTCCTCTTCTCTTGCTCACATTCCTTCCTTTTGCCCCCCCTTCCCATCTCTCTATCTCTCCCTCTGTTATTCCACCAGTCAACATTGATTTGATATTGAAGTTAATCCCAGCTAAACTCCTCCGCTTTTAGCCCGCTCGTCTCGGCCAATCACAGAGACACTTGCTGCAGATGGGGGCTCCAACCTGCGTTTCGATTGGCCGCCACCGCTGCATGCCGCCGCACGTGCACACCACACGTCCAAAAATAAGCAAGCTGGGATGGGCGAGCGGGAAATGAATTTGACAGGTAGCACTGAGAGCTCGATACAACTCACACACACAGAGCCCCTCACCCCTGACATATACATGAGCTTACTAACGAGCACACACACGCTCACTCACCTGTGTAGCTTATATGAAGAGGCATACAGAAGGTACATACTGTGAATGTACACCCCCTCACATGATTAGTGAGGACAACGGTGCATTTTTATTAAGACTTCCTCTATCCCTGTGTTGTTCGACAGTCCACTATTTGAGTATCATCGGGGTTTCTTCATCAAAGCTTATGTGTGTGAAAGGGCGTGCACATTAATGATGCTAAGACACTACATGCATTCCTGTCTCAGAGACATTAGGTTTTTATACTGTTAAATGCAAAAGCAAAAAATGCTTTCTGAGCAAATTATTTGTTCTTAATCCGCCATAATGAGGAACCATTTTTAACAGTATTTTATTTGTTATCATACAATATTCGCTCTGTGTATGTTAACTTTATTGGAGACTGTCATGTAAAAAAACGAGCCCATAGTTCGTCTGTTCCGCAGGTTATTATGACACATAGTTAGGTTTTGTTGCTAGGCGACATCTAGTGGTCGTAGTAATTATGACAGGAGCAAAGGGAAACATGCGGTGACGTAGCTTAAAGAGAGACAAAGTCCATGTCAGGAGGAGGTTGTGGTGGATGGATGAATATGACACAGGAGAGTGGTGTTCGATTCCTATGTGAAACTAGCTGTTATTATTGTAACCATGACAACAAAGACTGTGTAATGTGGAGGAAGTCCTTATTTTAACCCAAATCATGGTCTTTTCCTAAACCTAACCAAGCCAAGTTATTATAATAAACATACCATAGGTACACCGCTGTTCGTACAGTCCACGCGTTTATTACTGTAACCATGACAACCCAGGTCCAGTACACCTGCCGCTGTAGGGGCAATTTTTCAGGAGACAACGAAACAACTATGGTTGTTTAGGTTGGAGGAGTTGTTGCTTTATTGGCATCCAACCAAAACTACAATCTTTCCCTAACATTAATCAAAGTGCTTTGTTGCCTAAACACTTTCAGCACCCAGACATCTGAGGGATAGGGTTAGCGTTAGAGTTCATGAAAAAATGAAAAACAACCTATTTTTACGTTTAGTTTTTAGAGTTATGATTATGATCATTTCTGAACATTACTGGCCTGCCAAGCGTGCTAGAAGTTATGTTTATGAAGCTTAGCGAAAGTTCATTCAGGAAGATCATCTCCCCACGCATGCCTTCTAAGTCGCAAGCACCGTTTCCTGCTATCTTTACGCTCCAACAGCTCATTTTGAAATGTAATCCCACCCAATTTTAGTTTTTTACCGATTAGAAAACACTGTTATAATTTCCTAGGGGACAAGTTTTGGCCTGTGTACAGGGCTGTAATCAATAGGACATACAGTTGAAACCAGAAGTTTACATACTCTGTATAAGAAGACACATAACTTTTTTTTTCTCACTGTCTGACATTAAATCAGACTGAACTTTTCCTGTTTTAGGTCACTTAGGATTACCAAAATTATTTATATTTGATAAATGCCAGAATAATGAGAGAGGGAATTTTTTAGAGAATTTTTTATTACTTTCTTCAAAGTCAGAAGTTTACATACACTAAGATTACTATGCCTTTAAACAATTTGGGAAAGCCCAGATGATGATGTCATGGCTTTGGAAGCTTGTGATAGGTTAAATGATAACATTTGAGTTAATTAAAGGCACACCTGTGGAAGTATTTTAAGGCACACCTCAAACACACTGCTTCCTTGTGTGACATCATGGGAAAATGAAAAGAAATCAGCCAAGATATCAGGAAGAGAATGTGGACTTCCACAAGTCTGGTTCATCCTTGGGTACAATTTCCAGATGCCTGAAGGTGCCACGTTCATCTGTTCAAACAATTATACGCAAGTATAAACACCATGGGAATGTCCAGCCATCATATCGCTCAGGAAGGAGACGGGTTCTGTGTCCCAGAGATGAACGTGCTTTGGTGCAAAATGTGCGTATCAACCCCAGAACAAAAGCAAAAGACCTTGTGAAGATGCTGGCTGAAGCTGGTAGGAGAGTGTCATTATCCACAGTGAAACAAGTCCTGTACCGACAGGGACTGAAAGGCCACTCAGTGAGGAAGAAGCCCTTGCTCCAAAAGCAACATAAAAAAGCCAGATTACAGTTTGCAAAAGCACACAGGGACAAAGACCTTGATCTTTGGAGACATGTCCTGTGGTCTGATGAAACTAAAATTGAACTGTTTGGCCACAATGACCATCGTTACACTTGGAGGAAAAAGGGGGAAACTTGCAAGCCTGAGAACACCATCCCAACTGTGAAGTACGGGGGTGGCAGCATCATGTTGTGGGGGTGTTTTGCTGCAGGAGGGACTGGTGCACTTCACAAAATAGATGGCATCATGAGGAATGAACATTATGTCGAAATAATGAAGCAACATCTCAAGACATCAGCCAGGAAGTTAAAGCTTGGGTGCAAATGGGTCTTCCAAATGGACAATGACCCTAAGCATACCACCAAATTAGTTACAAAGTGGCTTAAGGACAACAAACTGAGTGTTTTGGAGTGGCCATCACAAAGCCCTGATCTCAATCCTATAGAAAATTTGTGGGCAGAGCTGAAAAGGCGTGTGCGAGCAAGGAGGCCTACAAACCTGACTCAGTTACACCAGTTCTGTCAGGAGGAATGGGCCAAAATTCCAGGAAACTATTATGAGAAGCTTGTGGAAGGATACCCAAAACGTTTGACCCAAGTCATACAGTTTAAAGGCAATGCTACCAAATACTAATGAAATGTAATGTAAACTTCTGACTTTGAAGAAAGTAATAAAAAATTGTCTAAAAAATTCTCTCTCTCATTATTCTGGCATTTAGCAAATATAAATAATTTTGGTAATCCTAAGTGACCTAAAACAGGAAAGGTTTAGTCTGATTTAATGTCAGACAGTGAGAAGAAAAAGGTTGTGTCTTTTTATACAGTGTTATAAACTTCTGGTTTCAACTGTATATACAATATTTTCAGGTCAATTTCAATTCAATTTAATTCTTATAGCGCCAAATCATAACACACTTTACCTGAAGACACTTTACTGGGTAAGGTCAAGCCCTTACAATATTATAGAAGAAACCTCCCCACAGAACCAGACCAGTGATGCCCACTAACACACATGCACACAAAGCTGTGCGTACTAATACGTGGTGATAGTATGTGTGGGAGGGAAGAAGAGTGTTTGTCCCTATTCACTCGCTCAGTGCAGAGCTAAGATAAGACACCGAGATGACACTGTAAAATCCCCCTGAAATCCCCCAGCCTCTGTGTGTGTGTGTAAGTACATGTCCATCCATGTCCTGCTCCATTCACATAACATCAAGCTCTCTCCATCTCCCTGGCTCTTTTTCATTTATTACTTCTTTAATCCAGTATCTTTCTTCATCTCCTTCTGCACCTTCAGCAGAGTATTTTCCCTTCTAATTCAGAGACAAATATTTTATCTAATTTGAACATGTATGAACTTATTACTAAATCGTTAGCCACTGCAAACACAAAAAGTATCAACGAGAAAAAGATAACATGAAAGTTGATCTCTAAATCCAAGTTTATTTCTTCAGGAAACGCTTGTTCACATTGCCCTTCATTAGCACAGACCTTATTCTGATGGGAGAAGAAATTAAGTCAAATTATGAATAATGAGGAGACTGAATAATGAGTAAATCTTTCAAATGTGAATACAAATGTTAAACTTGGCACAAATCCTTCTTGGGTGTTACTCTTTTGATAAAACACGTTAGCTACTCAAAAATTCAAGATGAGTGCCATTTCTGCCAAGGAAATGTTATTTTTGCAATAAGTTCATCCACAGCTTTCTCATGTGAATACTCTTGGTGTCAAATCTTGCTAACTAGCCTAGCGTCAGTGAGTTAGCCTAGCATCAGCGAATGTTAGCCTAGCATCAGTGAGTTAGCCTAGCGAGCTAATGTTAAGACAAATAAACAAGTAGTCTGTTGATGCTAAAAGAACTTTTGGTTCATCATTCATAATAAATGGTTCGCAAATACATTGTGTTTAATGCAGAATTTTTCACATTACATATTAGAAATTGCACAAATAAATCTCTGAGGAAATTTAAGAGTTGTGACTTTAACATCCTCATAGTCCAAAACACAGGATTCCATTGCAAAACCATTGAAAGTTGTCCCATGGGTAAAATTCTGTGGTAAACTATGTGTGGTATGCCAGAAATGGTGGCGATATTGAAAATTCAAATGGCTAATGTGATTTTTCAAATTAATGGCCCCAGAAGGATAGACATACCAATTTTGTGCTTATATCCACATTTGAAAGATTATTGCAGTTATCTGCTGC
>NW_019174291.1:3623050-3673050 GCF_002260705.1 Seriola dumerili | reverse complement strand
CAGGCCAAATTGTGGACAAAATGCTCATTAAAAGCTTCCTGGCATGTGTCATACTGAGTACTATATGTTGTGTTGCTGTCTGCAGTGGAAATCATTGTTTGTTGTGTTTGAGTATTTGGTTTATTTATATGCATGTTCAATGTTTATTTGCATGTTTGTGTTTAGTTGCTTTCTTTAGTTATTATTTTGAGTGCAACATTTTCTCAGTTTGAGTGTATTGACATGCATGTTTAAGTTAATTGACACAGGTGAACACAATGGAGACAGTGATTGCAGACATGGATTGACATATGCTTCAGCCAATCAACAGCTACAGGCTGGCCACACCGGCCAATGGTGACTCAGGGGAGGGTTTCTCTCCATCTATATAGACAGAGCAGCAGGTTGGACTCCAGGTTTTTTTGGACTGAGCCCACACACCTTGCAAGTAGTGGAGGATCCCCATGCAGGCCAGAGGGCAGACACAGTAGTGTATTGGAGGCTTTTGGATGCGAGTGGCAGAGGCAAGAGTTTCTGCTTAAAGCTGGTAGATTGCTGGCTACGTTCTTTTGTTCCAGGACCAGTGGATGTTACCTGGAGGTGTCGAGTCAGCAGAGGGGGCCTTGGCGAGGGGAGAAAGCAGGCCGGACGACTGAGACCAGCAGTGCACTGGAGGCCTTTGAACGCAGTTGGCAGAGGCAGGAGCTTCTGCCCAAAGCTGTGAGTTCCCTATAACCAGTTCACTGTCTGTTGGTGAGGTTGCTTGTATTGACACAACCCTGTCTATCAAGTGCAGACTGCTGGCTGTTTTTCTTGGTTCCAGGAGTGGAGAAGAGGGACCCTTGGTGGTGTGGGTTTGACCGATGTCAACTGGATAGAGGGCGCTAGAGCAAGGACTGGGAGTACGCCAGTGAGCCCTCTCGGACTGATTATTTTAAGACTGTTAACTTGCCTTTTCTTTTAAAGACCTTCCCCCAATTTGGAGACATTTGCTACCATAAGTTTTATCCTTGTACATATCTTTGTACAATAAATATTTATTGTTGCAGCCTCCGTATTGTGGTTCATCAAGTACTGCTCACCCTCGTATCAAAGAACACAAGTTACCTTATTGGTGGTTTGTTTCTTATAAAATTCTAACAACTTTATTACACCACCACCTTTCTACACATGCACATACAGAAAATCAGCTGCATCAATTTAATTTCCCAATCCCTGTACCATCTCTAGTACCTATTTCTTGCAATTTACCATCTCCAACATTGTTTACTATTCCTAGTCCCACTTACCAAGCCATACCCGTTTACTATCATCACCTATCTGTCCATCTTTTTTTCTTTTTTCAATCACGAGAGCCAATCACTTCAATATAGCATATAGACAAAGCATGAGTGAGGGATGAGATGGTCCCAGTATGTTCCTGCTCCCAAACAGGACCCCACTATTCACTGTTTCCAATTCTTTTCAAGCCACAGCTGGGTGACTGGGTGGGGTGTCTGAAGATTAAGTGTAACAGTCACCTAAAATATACTTCACCTGCAGTTTTTTATTTGGGTGTGTGTGCATGCGTTTGTGTGGGGGCTTGTTTTATGGGGTCTAAAAACCAGTATCCCACAATACTTTTGTGATCTGACAGCTTTTTGGGACGCCAAAAGTTTAAATGGCTGTTTGATGGTTAAGACATGGAGCCAGTTGCATGAAAGCCTTAAGAATTTTCTTAAAGTCTGAGTTTTAAAATCTTTTGGGGTAGTTTTTGCCTTTTAATTGGATAGGGACAGTGAGAGAGTGACAGGAAGGTTGGGGGAAAGAGGATGATGAGCAGCAGGGCCCAGGCTGGATTCCAACCTGCACCACTGCAGTAAGGACTGCGCCTAAGTGGCATGCGGTCTACCAGGTGAGCCACCAGCTTGGTGAGCCACCCGCTAGACCTTTGCACAGAAGACCTTAGTGACCAAGGTAAAAAAAAAATAAAATAAAAAGTACCTCTGACTCTATCTTAACTGCAACTTGACCAAGTTTATAGTGATAAGTCAAGAAGATGAATGCATCCCAGGAAGATTGGGAGAACCCAATGGACACCATTAACAATGAGAAACTGATTCTACATCGCAGATCTGACCTGCAGTCAGTTTATGATTTGTCTGACCCTCTAGAGTTGGATCACTCCACTTTCCGAAGCTGTGCTCTTCCAGCTAATTCCTTATCAATGATTGCTCTACTGTTTCATGCTACAGATTTCTGGTCAAGTATAGTCACGTCCACAGATCAGTGTCAGGTCACTCACTGTTTGTCTGCCGAACACCGTGGTGAAGTTCCCGTCAAAACAACAGGAGGATGAGATAGCAGCGCACTGACACTCACACACATACACTAATGTTACCAGCTTCCCAAAACTGATAACAGGTATCACAAGCTAATGTCAGCAAACAAACAGTCTCCATGGAAACAGTAACATTTTACCACTGTAAAATCTCTATTACTGCTGTGAATCGGAGAAAAACTAGAAAAGTGCTGTATAAATGCAGTCCATTTACCATTTAGATTCTGTGCAACACCCTTAAGTAACTCCCTCAGCTAAGGAGAAATTCGTCCACTAATCAGAAGGTCGCAGTTTTGTGCAACCGGCCCTTGGTTTTGTGGTTAGAATAGGTCTAGGTTAGGGTCAGTGGCCGGTTGCACAAAACAACGAAGTTTTCTACTAAAGTATAACACTTAAGGTTTAATTTCTTCTTAGCTGAGGGAGTTACTTAAGGGTGCAGCACAGAAACCCTTAAAATGTTTCCTTAGTTAAGGAAAAAAGTTATGGATAAGTGTAGGTTAGGGTTGTGAATACCAGGCCCTCAGTGGTTAAGGTTAGGTTTAAGAGGCTAGGGAATGCATTATGTCAATGATGGGTCCCCACCAATACAATAAAACAAGGATGTGTGTGTGTGTGTGTGTGTGTGTGTGTGTGTGTAGGTAGGTGCTCCTTCTCAAAGCCTCATTAGGTGAACATATGGAGTGATCTGCAGACAGTCCAGCAATGATGTGGAGCAGAAACGAGTCTAACTCAGCACTCCTGCTGCTGAATTACAGCTGGAGGTTTTTCCTCTCTGCACTTTTTAATATGATGGAGCCTTAGTAGAATGCAGTGACTCGCCTGACTTGCCTTCACATATCTGTGAATTTTTTATCGGCCAGCAGAGGATTTTATGTCATCTTTAAAAAGTGGAGTGGCTTTAATTTCTTTTTAACCTTTTTGCAGACAGGAAGTGTCCTCTGAGCAGGAGCAACCTGTTACTGTGGGTCACTGAGCAGCTCTAATGGATTTCTTGGGGGTTCGGTTGGGTTCTTTGCTCAAAGGCATCTTGACAGTGGTTGCTGAGCAAATGCAGAGGATATTTTCTTTTTCCCCAGGTGAAACAGGTATTCGAAGCAACAGTCATGTCACCGCCCCGTGGCCCTGCAAGAAGAACAAAGCATTGATAATAAAATGTCAGATGATCAGCTGACATTAATTCCTAAAATATTGCAAATATCAGAGGGTTGTGACAGCAGTAGATCATTATAATGTTGAGGCATTGGTGTAATTACTGAAAACAAGCCTCTGCTCTAACACTGAACCACTTCAGGTGATGGTTATGTTCCCACACAAATGTGCCGGATGTGGAAAATGGGCCACACATTTTACTGACAACATTATGTCTCCCCTGTATCTACTTCATAGATTAAATACACTGTACGTTGGCTAGTTTTTCAGTCAGTCAGTCAGTCAGTCAGTCAGTCAATCAGTCAATAGGTACGGAAGTCATTAGAACGAGGCACTTTCTGAATGAAATGGTAGCCTGTAGGTTCAGATTAAGCTAAACATAGCTACTTAGTGTGATATATAGTGATATAGTTTTAGTTGCGTGGTATGAATTAATATTGTGGAGACTGTTGCCCCTACTCCACATTCCTTAATGACGAGATCAGGATCATGTAATTAAGAGATAAGGTGTCTATTTTTTTTTTTATGTGAATGCAGTGTGCTTCTGTAGATAAGAGATTAGTTAGTTAATAATTCATTCGTCAGGTTGGATCATTAGACAGAAAGCTATTTACTAGGTTGGTTACTATACCTTAAAAAAAGTTGGGTTTTTTTCCCCATGCAAAAGCAGCGTGCGTTTCCTGGTCACTGTGGTAAAGACATGCAAACACAGAGAAAGTAAAGATATCAGGTCAGAAAATGACTTTCCAACACTCTTCCTTCCTCTTATCTCACCTGCTTCACCTACTCTCCTCATCTCCTCTCTTCCTTCCCTTTTTTTCCTTTTCTTTTCCCCATTTCTTTTCCTTCCCTCAGAAGCCAGAGGAGGGGTGAGAGGAGAGCAGAGGAAACAGGAGGAGGAGAAAAGGAGGCTGCTGGCTGTCATGTCAAGTCATCGTCAGATTCAGACTTCAGACTCAACGACACGCTGAGTGACACACCTCAGTCTCTCTCTCTCTCTCTGTCTATCTCTCTCTCTCTCTCTGTATTCCTCTCTGTCTCTCACTTCACTCTGATTTCAGTTCAAACAGGAGGACAATGCTGACACATCTCCGTCTGTGATGACATGCACTTTAATCCAGTGCCACTTTTTAAAAACACAGCAAGGATGTGCTTTCACACGAGCATTTTCAGGTTTTCATGAAGACCTCCATCCATCCACACTAAAACACCAGGCCACCAGGAACACACCATATCTTCTTTTTTGTCTGCCTTTGGTTATCACACAAAAAATGTTGGTCACAGCCGACCTGTGCTGAGCCAGTAGAAAGCCAAGTTAAACTCAACAAGCAGAGCATAGTGTTTGTGATCCTGAGACATGTATTTCTGCCAGAGACACATGAAATAACACATATGAATATTTATTGTTGGTTAACATGAATTTAATATTTAATTATTGCAATTGTTATTGACTTTGTCTTCATTTTATTCTACAAACAACAAAAAGTCTGTGGAGCAGGAGGAGGAATGGCAGTTTTCTTAATAAGCATAGTTCAGCCACAAAATAAAGATCAGACAGCTCGCTGCATATGGTAATTAAAAGGAGTAAAGAGCAGCCGCAAAGTATCTGTCATGACATTAATCATAAATGAGCCGTAAATGTATTTGGATTATACTGTAAAACCAAACCTATCACCAGCTGGAATGTGGACACTGGATGAATATATTGAACATTCAGTGACAACGTTTTTTAAAGTTCTTGGTTTCAGCTATGTCTGTGCCTGGCGACTGCCGCACTATTAGAGTGGGAAAAAGATGGTAGTTATGGCAAATAGAGAGAGTGGTTAGAGTATGGTTTGAATTGGGCAAATAAAACACTTGGTGAAAGTTTAACTGCATGTTTCCTGCAAGAGAGCCACTCTATGAAGGACACAGCCTCCTGCGTCAGCTGCTGTTGTTGGTTGTGGATCTTAAAGTTGAATGTTGCAGAATCAGCCAATACAGAGGTGGAGAAAGCCCACAGCTCCATTACTAGAGTCAGAGTATAGATCCTCCTGGTCAAATATGACTCCAATACCATTGAAAGTTGTTCAGTCAGATGTTTACTGGAGTTAAAGTACTGGAGTACTTGATTTTAAAAAATACTTAAGTATCATAAGTAGATTTTTTATATCAACTGTTGTATTGTTCCACATTGACAGAATATAATCTCTGAAACAACTTAGTGAGTGAGTGACTGAGTGACTGAGTGAGTGAGTGAGTGAGTGACTGACTGACTGACTGACTGACTGACTTGTAGAATAAAAAGACTGCAGTATAATATGATACAAAGCCGATAGAAATGGTCATAAAAACACATTGAATCAACAACAGGAGCCATTTTTGTAGTCAGCGATGAAGTGTGGTCGTGATAAACACAGCAAACATTCAAACTAAAGGAATCTTTCTTTATTTCTAAACCTTCAAACACAGACCTCAGATCAGACCATGGTCTCTGGTGAAGAATCTTCTGCCTCATCTTTATCTAATGTCGCCATCGTTAGGACACTGATCCTGCACTGTTTCAAACCATGTAGGAAGTGTCTGCATGACTGAATGAAGATGCTCTACTTAGCCTTCAAGTGGATGACTGAACTGACTAAGATGTGATGGAGCTGCAGTTCAGATGGACCACAGTCAGACCCAGTGAACATCTGGAGCTGGTGTGGACGGAGCCAGAGCAGAGAGAAAAACATGCATCTTTAAACGCAGCTCTGTGTGGACATAGTTTCTGTCTCTCCATCTTCTTCCAGTTTACTCTGAATGGTTGATATGTAAAAGAAGAGGTGCCCCCCTCCCCACCCTTCCCTCTGTTCCCCTTTCCATTCACACCCCTCCTCTTTCTGGCCCTGATGCTTTGCCCCCATTGTTCTCTTGCCTTCACACACACACACGCACTCACGCACGCACACACACTGGTAGAAAACAATGCCTGAAACGTGAATGGAGCAGCCACCACAGGGAGAGTTGTAAGCTGTTGGCGCGCAGACTATTGCTGACTCTCTCTCTCCTTCTGTTTTTCTATGTCTGGCTCTCTCTTCTTTCGTTCAGAATCCCGTCTTTTTTTTTAACCCGTGTGAAAAGCTGGCGCGCGCATCACGCTCTGTCCTCCCGCGAGAAAATTAACCCCCGAGAAGATAATTTTTTCTTTAAGCCCCTTAACTGGGTGATGAAATTTAGGGAGAGGGGGGCTCTGGAGAGGGGCGGGGTTGGTGGTGGTGGTGGTGGTCTTCATGGTTGCTAAGGGCAACCATACGGGAGTGAGCAAGGTAGAAGGCGTCCTGTGCATGCATGTGTGTGTGTGTGTGTGTGTGTGTGTGTGTGTGTGTGTGTGTGTGTGTGTGCGGCGCGTGCACGTAGGACCTGCTAACGTCCCGCTGCGCGACCCCTCGCGCCAATTCCATCTCACACAATTGGCTGAGAGAGAGAGAGAGAGAGAGAGAGAGAGAGAGAGACGCAGACGCGCAAGGAGAGAGAGAAAGACAGACAGTGAGAGAGAGACCTAGGCACAGACGCGGAGAGAGAGAGAGAGAGAGACAGAGAGAGGATGGGTGGTAGGATTTAGCCTCAGCAGCACAACAACAAGCTTATTAGCCTACCTTTCTCTCCACGCGCTTGGAAACGGATTTACGCGCACGAAAAAGAGGTTTGTTTGGCTCATTTATTTATTTATTCTCCGCTCTCATCATCTCTCTGCTGTTTGCATTCACCTCTGCCTTGGATGTATTTTTTTTCTCACCCCTTAAATTAACCGTTTTATTAACCCAGTCGGTTGCAGTTGGAGGCTACAGGTCCGCGCGACTACGCTTAATAGCGATTAGCCGGCGGGTAACTAGCTATTAACGTTCAAATTAACCTGGTAGTAGTAGTAGGCTCGTAGGAGTGGTGAGGCTGTGTTCACAGTGGGGGTCCTCGGTTTAGTTTTTGTCATGGTTTTGAGGGTGTCCGTTGAGAGAGTGGTGGTTGGTGGTTAGTGGCGGAGGGGGACAATAAACGGGGCTGTTGTTTGGCGACGCCGCGCGCATTGTGCCCCCAAAACCGTTGATCCGGCTGCTGTTGGAAGCAACTGGAAATGTATTACAAAAAAAAAAACCTTAGATATGAGCAGTCTGTGATGAAGCAGTTGGGGTCAATCACATGGTCCAGATCAATCCCAGCAGAGCCCGGATCAATCACACAGGCTGGCTCCGGTCCGGTGGGTTTGTGTGTGTTTTCTCTTATAATGTGAAGGATCAACAGAGAGGAATAAAACCAATATGTCTAAATGTTCAGACAGAGCTCTGTGGTGTCTGTGATCTCATGTGGAGACGTTCTATTCCTGCAGGGTCGTATAGCTGCTCTGTGTGAGCTGTTTCCATACTGTGAATATAGGGGCGTTTACATATACGGTCAAATGTTAAATCTGCCTCTGTGCATCTGACAACGTCCGACGTGTGGTGTTGTGTGTGTGTGTGTGTGTGTGTGTGTGTGTGTGTGTGTGTGTGTGTGTGTGTGTGTTTGCAGCGCGTGCAGGAGAATAATAGCCCTATACCGAAATCCAGAGGCGCATGAAGTTGTTTATGCGCCTCGACCACAATAACAACGACAACAACAACAACAACAGTGCAATAAAACCAAGAATATTATACAATGCGCGCGTTGGGGGTTGGGGGGGGGGGGGGTGCGAGGGTCTCAGCCATTTTCGATGAAGTGCATGTAAAAACGCACGCACATGGCGACAGATAGACTGAAAGCACATCATAATCACAGCCAGGCGTCCATGTGTGAGATGTGAAAGAGGTCAGCGCTTACAATTAAACACATCATTTATTATTATTATTATTATTATTATTATTACAATATTATCTTTCCCTCCTGTGAAGAACTGACAGGTCTGAAGGGAGGAGTATGTCAGCCCCCCCCCCACAATGGACAAGGGCTCCGCTTGTTGGGAATTTGGCGCTTCACTTGTTTAGCTCAATGGGGATTTCAGTGTGAGCTCATCTCACTGTTGTTGTTGTTGTTGATGTTGTTGATGATGATGTGGAAGTCCTCCATGAAGCCCCTCAGTCGCTGCTCTTTATATCACCATTGCTGATTGTTATTATTATCACCCCTCTCCATTGGCTGATTAGCTTAAGTGATCATTAAACAGTCTTCGGGGTGACATGTGCAGTGTGTTGAGTCTTGCCTCGTCTCCCCACGGCGTCACACTCAGCCTCAGTCTATTGTTCCCTGGGTGAACGTGATGGGGACAAACACGTTTAAATCGGCTCATTAACTCAAACTATCACCTCACAAGCGCGTCCACTATAAAACAAGGTGCTCTGATAGTTTTTGATAATATTGCTACAGTGACTCATGTGTGTATTTAATAGGTCTAGTCAGCAGTAAAGTCCAGTGACCTTCTTCATGCTCCGTGTTTTATGTCTCTATAAGATTTGAATGTGGACTTTTTTTCTTTTTGTTTCAGATTTTATTAGCCTATATACATCCTATAATAATCAAAAAATGACCATATGAATTATTTTTCGTTGATGTTTTTTGTGTGTTGCTGGAAGGATGGGGAAAGGAGCAGACGAATAAAAACATGTCGCCATATTAGAAGATTTTTTTTGCCCCCCAAAATGGAGGGGGAGGAGGCTCAGATGAGCTCATTAGCAATGCAAATTAGTTTTTTTTTTCTTCAATGAGGGCTCGGGCACCTGCTGTCTCGAGCATGCGCGCGCGGCTGGATGGCTGACTGGCTCCTCCTCCTCCTCCTCCTCCTCCCCCCTCAGCTTCGTGTGCGCGCCTCCATCCCTCCTCCTTCTCATCAGAATTATGTTCTATTTCCACAGGCGCGCACACGCCATCGGAGCTTTGACAGATTATATATATGTGTATGTATGTATACAGGAAGGGGAGCTCACAAGCAGCAACAGCCTTTAACATAAAAGAAGGAGGAGGAGGAGGGCGAGGGAGGAGGGAGGAAAAGGAGGCAAGAGGAGCATAATTTTAAAAGGAATAAAAAAAAATAAAGAAAAAAGTAAGACAGAAGGAGGAGAGGAGTGAAAGAGAGGGGCAAGGATGGAGGAAAGGGAAGAGGAGACAAATGAAAGAAAAGTGAAGAGTGTGAGGTAACACTTTAACTGCCAGTCAGCATTCATAAGCACTATATAATTATTTCACTCACTATGATGTAGTTATAGATGGTGTCTGTTTATTCACCAACCTCCACTTGAGTGTTCACAGGAGGAGGTGCCATTGTAGCAGTGTAATAACCACTTTAATCTCTTTACAGCCACATTATGTTAGTTGTAAACCATTCATTGGCTTAATGTTTATAGCTGCTGCTTATAAATGGAGAATAGCAGGTTAAGACAGGGGTTCTCAAACTTTTTCACATCAAGGAGCTAAACTGACACAAATGAGACCACAGAGCCATCTGATAAGAGTTTTGCTTTAAGATGTTTTATTACAGAAAGCGTTTGAAACCCATGAACAAAACATTCTGTCATTGTGTTACTTATGGATGGAATTATAGTCAAAATAAATGATTCCCCTTTTTGCACTTTTTGAACCCCCTCAAGGACCTCTGGGGGTCCCTTGACCCCACTTTGAGAACCACTGGGTTACAGTCAAGTGTTCAGAGGTGGGGATAATGGGACAAATGTAACACTAAAACACATACTTAACATTGTTTATTCATTTTATACTGGAAGATGTGTTTCAATCAAGTAAAATTAGCAAAACAAGCTCATTAGCCTAAATTCTAAAAAGTAGCATTTTAACTTTGTAGTTATTGAAAGTGGAGTTAGATTTAACTAATATTTATACATTTGGATTATAACTTATTCAACTACAATAGATGTATAAGGTGATTATAGGTTTTGGGTGTAAAATCCTTATCGGTTAAAATAACTCTGATAAATGTAGTGCAGTGAAAAGTTTGAATTACAGTGGAGTAGAGCTGCACCATTAAGCAAAATGTAATGGAAATCACAATATGGCCAAGTGCAATATCCAAATCGCAGGAGCAGCAATTTCTTTGATAAAGGTAAAATGTATCACCACACTGTTGTGCAATGTTGGCAACATAAGTGCTGTGGAGCGACAGAGACGCCCCCGGTCTACAAATCATACTCTCCAGACATAAAGGAACATGTTTGTTGGGTACAAGACCAACAAAAATCAGCTCATCATTTAAAAAAATATTTCAGTGAAAATAAAATGAAAAAAAAAAAACAACCATTCCAACTGAAATCGTAATGGTAATATGATTTATTATTTTTCTTGCATATTGTGCAGCCCTACAGTGGAGTAGAGATATGATGACATGTCACCACTGGTACATTACAGCCGGGGAACTGCCTACAAAGATGACTTTGATGACATGTCTAAGAAGTCGACTACAGAACCTGACTTCTCACCCCAGCTGTAAAATGCTGGTTACATATGATACAACTTTCCCCTGCTCTGCCTCAGTGATTGAAAAACGTCTGTTTGGATTTCTCTTACTGCAGTTTTACAATAGTTTGTTAGTAAGAGGTCTGACAGCTCAAAGTTAAAGCCAAAGTTAAAATAACACAAGGGTTAAAGGGCAAAAGAGTTACAGTGTAATGTTAGAGCAACGAACAGCAGATGAGAGAATAAAGAGGGACATGACAGGAGAGGGATGACGAGGAGCAAAGGATGGATGATGGATGTAAAGTGAAAAGAAAGGAGAGGGAAATGTGAAAAGAAGAGAGGGACAAAAACTGAGAATAGCAGGACGGCAGGACAAATAAAAGGACAAGAGACAAATGAGACGCAGCAAGAGACAAAAAAGAACAGACAAACAAAGAAAACAGAAGCATGAGGAGGTGTAAGGAAAAGAAAAGAGAGGAGGTTAAGAGGAGGAACAGAGACAAGAGAGAAGAGGAAACAAATGAGGGAACAAAGGAAACAGTGGTGGAGGACAGTAGATCAGACAAAGGAGGCAAAAAGGAGACATAAGGAAAAAGGGCAAAACAACTTTAGGAGGAAGAAACAGGACATGTAAAGAAATGGATGCAGTAGGAGAAAAGATGAAGGTGAACAAACTGAAGAGGCAAAGGAGGAAGAGTTTAGAGGAGGTGAAGGAGGACAGGAGAGTAAATAGAGACGAATTAGGGGGGGAAAGAAGTGATAGTGGAGGGGAAGGACAAACATGGAGATGATTCTGGGAGGAGGAGTGTTTAGTTCATGCACCCCAGCTAACCACAAAGAATGCATGGAGGAGAATGGTCGTATGGACGTGGAACATGGCGTCCGCTGTGGGAGGACAAGGAGGAAATTGTTCAGTAATGCACCGTATGGTTTCCTCCATTCCTCTCACATCACATGCATGTCATGAGAATCTTCAAATTCTTTTAAAGCACATGAAACCAGCGTGCAGAAACAGTTCACGTGCACAGGGATGTAATGTATGGCCACCGTTACCTGACTTCAGCCTGAAGGAGGTTCACTTTATCTTGTCGTTTTCTGATTATATGACAGCTCAGCAGGAAATACAGATGTTTTTGAATATTTAGTCCTTCAACTCCAAATCACCTATAATTTACATGACAATCGGTCATTCAGTAAAGCATATTCAGCTTTTAGATTGATTTCTCACAGTGTTTTTTTTCAATATGCTGAGAAAATCATCTCGTGTTAAATAATCCCTGGCAGCGAGCTGCATGTCCGCCGTTGTTTCCGTCAGATGTACAGTATGTCATCATTTTGTCGTAGGTTGGATTGCATTACCACACAAAGGCAACATAATGCTGAGAGCAAACACGGACAGTATGATGTTCACTGTGATGGATCATGCAGCTTCTGGTGGTTTCAGTTCAGGATGATTTTCACACTGTAGGGAAGTGAGATGGAAAAACCAGCGGCTCGGCCTGAAAACATCTGGATAAAGGTCTTAAAACGTTTAGATATTCGAGTGAATGTGCAGCTTTCTGAGCTTCAATCTGCTGTGTGTTCTGCATCTCATGAATTCCCCCTAGGGGATAAATAAAGTATCTATCTATCTATCTATGAAGACACTTGGTTAGTGATAACATCATTCATTGACTGGCTGACTTTTGTCTGAATTTTATACTCAGTTGATTGTTGAAGGTATTTATCAGTTTGAACACTGTTTTGAAATTAAGAATTTTGTTTTTCCCTGTTTTGTGTTTTGAAGATGTCGCTTTGGACTCTGGGAAACTATGACGGAAGTTTTCAGCATTTTTGGATGTTTTTTTTTTTTTAGAGCAAAAGATGAATTGCTTCATGAAAAATCATCAACAGATTATTCAATATTGAAATTAATAGATTGCAACGATATGGTTAATTTGTCTTAACTGTGCTGGTTGTTTGTTTCTTTAAAATCATTGGCTGGACATTATAGTTCCTGCTTTCACCACCAACATCGACACCTCTCTCCAGTTAGCAAAGACAACAGCGCTCAGATGACGTGCACGGTTCAGATGCTGCACAGCAGATTATTTGACCAGGAAATAAAATATGAAAAAAAAAAAAAAAAACCTCTGCTGGAAAGACTTAGAAGATAACATCAAATCGGTATTAAGCTACACAGACAGATAACGTGGCCATGGATAAAATATTTAGCTGGCTTTCCAAATCAGCCTTTTCCCCCCATTGCTATGTGTGTGTGTGTGTGTGTTTCCCCCCCAAATCCTAACTGGCATGCCTGTTCGCTGTGGAAAACAGGGTCAGGCTGGAGAAAAAAGAGAAAGAGAGAGCGAGCACATGATGGGCAGATAAAGGCTTGTCTGTGTCTGAGGGAGAAGAGAGCGAGGAGGATGAGAGGCGGAGGAGGAGGAGGGCAGCGTGATGAAGGGGTCTCTCTGTTGAAGGAGGGAGTTGCGGCTCTATAGAAGGCTCCCATGGCGGACAGAAACAAGGCATTTAGTCTGTGAGTCGGCCTCTGTAACGCCATAATAGGCTCTTATAATGATGCCACTATGGACAGGGAGGAGAAAAAAAGAAAACACAGAATGTCCCTTTAAACTGGGGGCTTGTTGTGAGGAATGCCTATAGTGAGATGGAGGTGGATGAGCTGCTGAGCGAGAGGAAGACTGACGTGGGTCGGAGAGTTTAGGGCCTGAACAAACACGGATTCTGTTGGAACCTGACACGAGTCTGAACCACTGACACCTGAGTTTTCACTGAGATCCTGACTCGGTAAAACACAACATGCTGTGTGTGTTAAATCTTTTTTCCTCTCCACTGTCGCCAAGTGCTGCTCATTGAGTGAACTGTTGGGTTTCTCTCTAGGGTCTTGACCTGACCCTGTAAAGTGCCTTGAACATTTAAACTGGGGGCTTCATTTTAAGGGTGTGTATGACTGGATTGTTGCAGAAGTGACAAATTCAAAGCATAAGATTGACTATTGTTTTGTTTCTCAGGTTTAAGACTGTAGAAACCAGAGGTGGATGTTCAGGTAATATGGGCTGTTCCAGAAAGAAAGAACGCGCATGCTGGGAATTAAGGTGGCTTTCTGGAAACAGAGAATGGTGGAGGTTAGGTCAGCACAAAGATCTGCTTGATAATACATCGCCTCTTCCAGTCGCCCACAGTTTCAGTCGTCCAGCCAATTTTCAAACTGTAGATGTTGTTATTTTGTTTTAGTTCTGGAGATTTTCCTGCAGCCTTAGTTCCACAGAAAGGAGCTTGAAAGTAAAAAATCCCCAAACATCTGGAAGCTTCAATAAGCAAGATGAATGTTTGAGATGACATGTTGGAACAATAAAGACATTATCTTCAATTGTTATGCAACTATCACTCTGCAATTATGTCACTATACAAACCCATTTTGAAAGGCCAATCCACTGTTCCCCTCCTGACCACAGCACCATCATTACAAACCTAGCTGGTGAACTGCAGCTGCCCATCACTCTGAGCTTTAAATTCATTTAGATAGTTGCAGAAATGGCCAGTAAACTGAAGCAGTTCCGGTATTTATTTATTTATTTATCTGTTGTGCAAATGAGGTCAGTTGTGTTTGAAATGAAAATATGTCACTAGTCTAATTCAGCTGATTTTATTTCTTCACACAGTGAAACCTACATTTGGTTCAGAAACTCCTGCATCTGTAAATTCACATCGCTGATGTCCCAGATCCCATATCCCAGATGTTCCTGTTATAATCAACCCATAGGATTACTTAATGAGGCAGTTATATGATAAATAGCATGATGTTCCATTCTGACCTGACCCGACCTGACCTCATCATCTTCACCAAGTAAAAACATTTGTTCAAAACTGTAAAAATGCAAAGAAGAGTTTTTTGGGCTGTTGTTGTTAATTAAGCAACTTATGATCATCAATATATGTCCGAATTTTATTGAAACAATCAACAACAGCTGTAACAATAATGAATAGTTGTTAATAGTTAATAGTTGTTAGCCTGGTAACAGCCACAAAATCAAACCAATCAATTTTGTGCTTTGAGCTTTTGCTCTTCCCATCCCATCCAGACGTGTCCTGAAGGAATCAATACAAAGCTGCTATCAGCCAACAGCTGTAAGATGAATGAGTATGGATGTTGAGGGACAGGGATAGTTATCCTGCCCAGCTGGAGCGTCGATGTAAAAACAGTGTCTGTAGGTGTGTGGGCTCAGCTGGCCTGTGTTCTGTTATCCGGCGGGTCTGGGAGCAGCGCTGACAGCCAACATAGATACTTCTACCGCTGCCACTTACTACTTAACATTTTCATTTTCACCCTGCCCAACCAAAAGAGAGAACATAACGAGGCACTCGTTATATTACATTTTCTAGCAAATAGTGAGTTTGTTCATGGAGGAAACTTCAGCTTCTCATGAAAAACTCAGTGGAACCTATATGAGCATCAGACTGAGGAAAAGCTTTCATTCTGACTTCAATCCTATTCGGCTTCTACAAGATCCAATGACGGCTAGACTCAGATCCACCTCTGCCTGAGCACTATGACACCTTATACTTGTTGCAGTTGACTGGCAACTAGTAAACTTTCTATTACTGTAACCTCCATTAGAGTTCCTTTTTAATAGAGAGATAGAAGTTACAGAAGCACCCAGCGGGCAGAGCAATTCATCAAATACAGCTTTGCACTTTGCCCGCCTTGGACACAAATGTGTAGACCTGACCTGCTCAGGTTTGGCTGTTTTTGTTTGTGGGTCAGGGTCTCACAATCAGACCAACAGCTTTGTCCTCACAGAAAACAGATTTCTCTGACAATAAAGCAAAGCCGAGTTCTGAACAAGATGCTGGTGTGATTACAGATCTGTGCATCCTTGTTTCATCTGGACACACAGGTTGTTCTTGGTCTTCAACATCTTTGATGAAACGGTGGTTCTGTTTCGTTAAAATATGCATGCAAATTATTGCCTGCCTGTAGGTGATGGCCGTGGCCACACAGGCTGAAAACTTCTTTTCCATGGGCCACCACACACATTTTCATGCATGGTATAAAAGCAATACCAGTTGTCATAAGTTTATGTGGAGACAAGTTTTTTTTTTTGGCATGTCCACAAAGCTGATGTGGTGTATTTTTAGCGTTCTGAGAAATCCTTAGTCACTTTTTTACTTCACATTTTCAGCTATGGAAAATCTGCCGCTGTTATTTCTGTGTTGAGCATCGTTGCTGCTGCTGAGCGAGTGAACGTGCAGGATACTCTCTAAAATGGATGCAGACGCAGACATCTGATGTGCACTTGAGTCTGTTTATTCTACAGTGGGCTTCTTCATAGGCAGATGTGTTCACACGTGTAGCCTGGCATGTATGGTTCATGTACATCGTACAGACTGCATGTGGAAATGGGAAGGGTAAGCTAACTCGCGTGAGTGAGTGAGAGTATTTGGTGGCTTACTGGAGACAGACAGTGACAGCTAGCCTGTCAACTAAAGCAGCAAAAACCTTGTTTTTACTTATTCAGACTACAGCAAGGACCCAATCAGATTTGATTTGGTCAGATTTCTTCATGCTGTTAAGATGTGCGGCTGATGTGTTGTCCTGCTCTGGTGTGTGCGTGTGTGTGTGTGTGTGTGTGTTTACCACATATCTTCCTTCACATGTGAACCTATGTGAGAGCTTTGCGTGCAGCCTCTCCTGAGCCCTCTGATGGATTTAACAGGCTTAAATCAAGTGTCATGTAATTTGAAACTTTATTGCTCCCTGCAGGGAAATCCTCTTTCCACTTGACCCTCTGCTCTCAGCGGCTCAAAGGTTGGAGGTGAAGGTCAGCTCCAAAGTGCAGGTGTAGGGTTCTAAAGCTGGGAGGATGGTGCAGGTGTTTGTTGGCTGAAGGTTTATATCATCACTTGAAGCTGCTGTCACTTTTTGACCAGTTGTGACCAAACTTTTTTTGAATAGCAGCAATTGTCATGGTGATTTTATTTTTCGGTCTGGGACACCTATCTTTCTCGATCCATGAAAAGCTGCAAGCCAAGTTGCTTTTGCTGATCGCTCTGAGTTTAGTTATCTTGAGCAGATCAGGTTCGGTCATCTTGGACTCCTGCTTTGAGCTTTAATTACACTGACAAGTCTTTACATTGCCTGCTGACAGTCACTGTTGGTGACTGCTGACTATCTGGAAGACACGCATGCTGGAAACTATTAGCTGTCATGTCACCAATATCTATACTATTGTATAGCACAGATATACTGTATGTGGATTCATTTGGTGATTTTGACATTCATTCTATTTTCATATGTTTAAAATGTCATAATACAAGACTAAGTGTCCACAGTCATGCTAGTGGATCTGTGAGGCTGTAGGCAGGCACAGTGGAGCTACATGCTAATGTCAGCATGCTAAAATGCTGATGTTTAGCTAGTATGATGTTTACCATGTTCACCAACTTGCATGCACGCATTCTAGCTTATGCTAATTAGCACTAAACACAAAGTATAGCTGAGGCTGATAGTTTTGCAGGTTTATTCATTTATTTTTTTATTTTTTTATTTGGACACCCATTAGCCACTGCCAAGGTAGCATCTACTCGTCCTGGGGTTGAGTCAAGTAAAAATTACATCATAATGCAAAACAATAATGTAAATCAAAGACAGAAGTATTTGGTCATAAGCCAAAACTTGCACAATATAAAGTAAAAGGGATCACCAAAGTCAGGAGGACTTTCTCTGGAAACCATGACTGTGCAAAACTTTGTGTGGTGACAGATTTATCCTGTAGAGGCCTTAAACATCTGTACCAATTTCCATGGCAATCTATCTGATAGATGTTGACTGACCAACCATTAAAATGCAGGTAAATTTTGATTATGAGACTTTTCATCTATAGGTCAAACTGTTTTATACAGTAACTTGTAGGACCAAAAACATACTGAGAAACTATTTATTATTATTTGCAGTTGAAGAAAATTACAATATTATACTTGGATGATGTGTTTTTAAATGCACTTTGAGATGTGGTTTTCATGGTGATCTCTGCAACCAAATGTTTGTATTGTACTATTCTTCTTCCTTTCCAAAAAAATGCACAGCTTCATTTTTCTTTCTTTCTTTCCCTGAATAATCAGGAACAAACACTCTGCTGTGAACCAGCACACAGAAATCTTGCTCACCATTTCTTTTTTGTTGAAGGAACTGAGTTGAAAATAAATGGACCCTAACAGTGTTGCACATGAAAGCTTTTCCAGAGCACCCCCTCCCAACCCTGCCCCTGATGCAAAACTACGACAGCAGGGATAATTAGGGAATTGTATTTTGAAAATATAGGTCTGCATGGTAATGAGGGCACAACCGCAAAAAAAAAACTTAAATTCAGCTCAAACTGTTGGAGAGCTGCAGAGAAGACAAGTGGCTTTGAGGCAGATATTGAGAAAAGAATTTACTACTGTCTGTGGATTAAAAACAGATCACACACACCCTGTTCAGTCTCCACAGGGCCATGACATCTGCAGTCATGGAATAACAGCAACTTATAATACTACTAAAGAAAGATCACAGAGAACAACAAAGTCTGACTCCGATTCACTGTGTTTTGACACGTACAGGTTTAACAATTCTTTTCCTTATAATCTACCAATTTGGTTCATTCATTTGGTTTATAAAATGTCACAAAAAGTTAGTTTTGTTCATTTAAAGTGGAATCTCAAAGATTTTCATTTAAATAAATGTCTGTCTTGTCATGTCTGCATGAAACACAAGTTGACTTTTATTATGTAGTAGTCACAGGAAATGAAATGTGTTAGCGCATTTAGCATTTACCGCTGTTATTCATCAAAAGTGTGTCTACAAAACAACGGTCAGTTTCTTTATTAAAGTTAAAAACAGTTTGATCTGTGAGCTGTTGTATTAAACCACATTTACTGTGACCACCAGTAACTACAGGTGTCACCACATCAACCAGGACTGAAATCTTTGAGATTGTCACTTTAAAGGGGGAGCAATTATGTTCATCTCCAGCTCTATATTTTTATTCAGGGACTCCACTAGAGCAGCTTTGCATGTTTCTCAGTTCACTACAAGCCCTTATTTCTCTCAAACTGCCTCTCATGCAGCCCCTCAGTTGAGCCTCTGCCTGAAACTGGCAATATTAGCCTCCTAAAAAGCCTACTTTCTTTTGATTGGCCAAACGTTTGAAAGCCTACCGAGGGGCAGCGCACCATAGTAAAAACCAGCGTCTTTTCAACATGGCGTCAGACTAAAACTAACCAAACTCTTCCAGGTCTCTGCTCTAGCTAGCTTTGTGTGACGGCGTGCCAAACTAGCTGGTAGGCGATCATGGAGGGCCGCAGGGATGATGTATTTTTGTAGACCAACCCAAAAGTTAGCATCACCCTGGTCCCCTCTACAAAAAGTCAGTGGGATTTTTCTATGTCTTTTGGATTATTAGAGAAAATAAACAACGGTTTCTGATCCTAACAGGTTTAGTTCAGCAGGATCATCTTCACTAATGAACATCACTTTATGATGTTTGAAATACAATCAGCTGAAGTAAAAAGCTCATGTCAGGCTATAAAACAAACTACACCACGGTCACGACTTCAGCGTCACCACCACTAAACGTCAACTTGTAGTTTGATTTAACTCTGACCTCTCCTACAAAAGCCTTTCCTCTTAGAAAGGTAGTAACGCTTTGTAAAAGGGTGATTACGTTTAATGTCTCCAACATCCTCTGTAATCTCAATTAGCCACTTGTTAGCAACCATAAAACAAACTTGTAAAAGTAAAAAAAAAAAAAAATCATTCTTGGGGTATACGTCTTGAGCTTGTGCTAACCACAGACCTTATTTGAGTCATCTAACCAAAAACCCATTCAGCAAACCCAGACACTTTAGAACGAGGGACCCTGAGGTGCTAAAATGCTAACTTGTTCTGGGTTTTAGGATTCATTCCTGCAGCACTCTGCTATGTGACTGTGTTACATAATGACATGGACAGGTTAGGATGAAAAACCTGGAATACAACAAGGCGTTTCAGGTACTTCAGGAGCAGGGTTTTCTGTGGGAGAAAAAAACATTCTTTGCCATGGCTGTGTAACTCAGCAGACCTTTTACACAAAAAGCTATTTAACACATAAAAGGAAAAGGGGGAAACTCAAAAAGCATAACATGAGCAATATAACACTCCATAACCCAAAGTTATTCAGTTAATCAATAATCACATTCAGGAAGATGGAGCCAAAATGCTTTATATGATTTATTGATTATCAAAACTGTTGTAGATCAATTTTCTGTCCATCAACTAATCAATTAATCACATAACTGTAGCAGTTCCACATATACATTTGAAACAAATATATTGTATTACACAGATAACACTTTTATGTTCTGTTATTTAGTCAATGTTCTCAAACCAAAGCACTGCGGGAGCTTTTCTGAAACCGACCCTGAGACTGACGTCCACTTTGTCTCTCGAAAAATTGTGTAAAAGCCAGATGATGCTTTCTGGATCTCCGTGGCCAGGACAGCATCATCACATTCATTTCGTCATCTACGTCTGCAAGGGACAATATGCACAGAGAAACAAGCGTGAACACGTCCATTTTAGATCATATCAGGCTCTAAGAGCTCCAGTATTGTTTCTGTTGAAAGACTGCATAATTTAAAGGACCAGTCTGGAAATATTCTACGTCAAGAAAAGACCAAAACCAACATTGTTCTTGCGTCCCTCTGTACTCTCTGACTCTCTCACCCTTTGTGTGGCTCTTAGCCCCGAGCCGCAGCAGGAATAGTGCATCTGTGGGCCACTATTTCCCGCTGCAGATTAACCCACATTGAGGGTTAGTGTGAGTATTTCTGCAGCTGGAAGGTGTGTGTGTGTGTGTGTGTGGCACTGAGTCAAAATGAACTACCGTGTGTGTGTTCATGGTGATGAAGGAACACGTCACCCAGTGCAATAGTCTGGCTCACCGATGTGTTTTAGTTTTTGAAGCTCTATGGCTCAGAGGGAAGATATATCACACACACACACACACACTCACTTTTTGGTTTTAACTATTTCATGGGAATTATTGACATAAAAAAAAAATACAGATCATAAATCACTGAATTTAAAACATAAAGGGAGGTTGGTGGATATAAAAGTGACAGTCATGGAGGGCAACTCTCAGATCCACTCACTGACAAACAGCCACTATAGAGACGGAGAGCGGCTGAGTGATGTGTCGTCCTGTGGGCTGAATCCAGTTTAAATTGGCCGCTCTCCTAGCTTTGGATTAGACCTGGGCTTAATACCTTTACACTAAAAGGCCTGTCCGTTCCCTCCGAGGGCAATCTGCTGCAGGAACACACCAGGCTTTAATCCACAGCAACAACAACAACAACAACAGTTTATCGGGCTGAAGCTCACCAAGGCAGATCACACCACGCGAGGCTGTGCTGCATGTCAACGCAGCCCAGTCCAGTGGACACCTCATATCTGATGGAATCAATGTATGAAAATAAATGGGAGCTAAAACTGAAAGGAGAGGAAAAACAAACGTTGAAATTATTTCCCAATGAGGACATTTTCTGGCAGCCATCTTTGTTTGGCTGAAATAAGAAGCAGGCTGTGAATGATTTCAATTTCTGTAACCAAGACTGGTGCCAATAAGATGAGTTGATTGACAACTGGCAGATTGAATCAACAACGTTTTTGATAACTGATTAGCAAAATGTCAGACATTCTGTAGTCCCAGTTTTATCTCTGGGTTTTGGTCGGACAAAAGAAGACGTGTGAAGACCTTGAAGTCTGCACACTTGTAATGGAGGTGTGTTTTTATGATTTCCTGGTTGACAGGGCTGCAAACTACAACTAGTTTAATAATTCATAAGATGTTTCGTCCACAAAACGTCTCGAATTTGAGACAAAATTCCTTTCAAATCAACAAAGATATTGTTTGAGTTTACGATGATATAAAACAGTCCTCACATTGGGAGAATGTCTGGCAGGTTTTGCAGAATAAACCAACCAACCAACCAACCAACTAATCAATTAATTGACAAATCATTTCAACCCTAACATCAGAGTCTGAATGATTATTGAAAGAATAAGCATCAGATTATCAGATAAGGAAACTAATAGTTAGTTGCAGCTCAAAGAGACTATGAGGACGTTACCTTGAGCATTCGACTTCAGATAGTTTCTCTAAACAGCATCAATGACATCAACACACAGAGGTCAGATATGAACCATCAACTCCAGCTACGGAGGTTGATCTAATAACTCCAGGACCAGAAGCTGAGGCTACACAAGCAGAGTGGTGTTAGTGCTAAACTGAACCTTCAGGTGCAGCTTCACATTGCAACTTCACGTCCACAACAACGTGTGTGTAATTAACCTCTCACTTTTCTTTTTCAACAAAATACATTTCTGCAGTTTCCACCTCACCTGTTTCCACCGGTATTTTCTCTGTGAACTCATCTTCTGTCTTCACTGAGAAAACCATTTCCTGGATCAATCAAGTGGAGCATCAGTTTGATACAGAGCATTATTTTTGCTTTGATTTGATTGTCTGACAGTCAGCAGGGACAAACTCTACAGAAGTCAAGGAACAGGGATGTAATCAGATGTAATCAGGTCATCAAAGAATCATGTTTAGATACATGTAATAAACATCTGGGGGAGGGGGTTAGTCAACTGGATGCATCATATCTGCCCTAGCGAAGGAAGTGTGGACTGACTGACTGACTGACTGACTGACTGTGTGGTAGCTTACAGTCCTGTCAGAAATCAGTTAACAAGAATCAACAACAAGCAGACAGCTGCTGTGATTGTGTGTGTAGGTGTGTGTGTTTGTGTGTGTTCCACCGCTGTATGTGAGATTCAGTCCTCCACATGAAGCTGCAGCAGGTGGAGAACTGGTCAGTTTGTCCGTCTGAGAGCCGGGTTTCTCCCTCTGTGATATCTTGCAGACACTTTGGCCTCGAGCCAGGGAACAATTGATTAGATTTTTATAGTGATCTGGATCTGGGATTTTGTTGTGCAGCTATAAAAGTAAAGGCGGCTTTGGTTTCAATTTATTCAGCAATGTTTTCAGCATTGACAGATGCATTTTATCCTAAACAGAAGAATATGAAATATTCAATATATAAACAGAAATATGACTGAAGTGTGCGGATGTGACAGTGAGCTGGATCTTTGCTGGTTTGTCTCCTCAGTGTTAAATGTGATATCTCTACTGATCTGAAGTCAGATTTCGGTCTTCAGCCACTGGAGCTAAATTGAAATGACCAAATGTGTCCTGAGCCAGAGTCTTATTCCTCCAGTAGGACCAAAATGGAGCAATCAGATCTGAATTAAATCAAAGCACAGCAACTGATTTTCTCCCCACAAAAGTTTGTGAAACTTTGTGACTAATAGTAAAACAATGGACTGCATTAGAATATGATCCTGGTGCAACTAAGAGCAGATGATTATATATTATATTTTCCCATTTATAGATGCAGAAAGGTTGATCTAAAAAAATCTGCAATATGAAGAAATCCATTGGCCTGATAAATGAATGAAATACTACAGAAGTGTAATGCATTCAGTTGAGAACAAAAATCAGAAAAAACAGGATTTTTTTTAAAAAGCTCTGTTTTCCTGAATTAAAAAGATATTTATCTCATTAATTCAGAAAAACAGCAGAATGTTTTTTTCTGAAGTGAATGCATTATGCTTCCGTAAAATACAAAAGTCTGCTGAGTCCAAAATGTAAGACCTGTCCAGGTCTGTATTTCTTTACAACTTTATGTTGGATTTACAAAAACAAAGGCCTAACCAGACATTTTTATCCTGAAGCCGACAGTAGAATAGAAGCTGCTGACATCCAGCCGCTGTAGATCAGAGGAACTGGTGATGCGGGTTGTAAAATCCACATGTCAGACAACAATATGTCCACAAAGCCGATTTACACCCCAGCTCATTGTGTAGTTTGTTCAGTTTACAGGTTTGCTGATGTGGTGTCCCTGTGATCAATGAATCAGTGAGACGAGGTTGTACAAGGTGCCATCCGACCGTGACTGAAGTGTCTCTACCTGTTCTGAATGTCCACACTCAGAGGTGACGGGTAACGCCTGCAGTCGTGGCGTCCTCCTGGCGGCGTCTCACCTGATCTCTCTGCAAGGAATCTGTCATTTTCGTTGCGTGTCATTGCGTCTTTTTTAACTCAACACAATGAGTTGTACAAATGCGGCGCACACTTTTGGACAGTCTCTCCTCAAAGACGTTCATGGTTGTGGAGTGAAAAATGAAGAGTTTGAGATTGATTTCACACCTTCATGGGTTTCCTGTTGCAGAAAGTGCCGCGAACTCTTGATGTCCTAAAGCGACGTTCAGATGCTGTTAAAGAATCAAATGAAGTGCATGTCGGCTCTTTGAGGAGCATCTGAAACCCCCCACGTCTCTCCGACAATGAAATCAAAGTTTCTGCCTCCCACAAATGTTTTAACTGTACTAAAACCGACAGCAACAACAGGTTTGACTTTAAACCTGAGCATGCGTATTCCAGATAGCAAAAGTGATATGTGGAACGGGTGTCTTTCATACATGAAAATGACAGACACCCTAAATGTATTCTACATGTCCAATATCAAAATCCTATCAAACATATAAATGGAATGGAGATAGAAGCTTGTAATCCTGAGAACTCACCTTCGGTTCTATCACACAAAATATGAAACGAAGCTAAGATATTCAAACAGTTTACTCATAATTTGTTTTAATACATGACAGTAGCGATGTAACAGATTGTCTAAAAGTAGAAAGTTCAATTGAATGTGTTCGATGACATTTTTATGGCTTTTATTTCTTGTTTTATGATGAATCATCTTTTTATTCACAAAATGCATTGCAGGTTAAGCATAAAGGTCAGTGCTAAATATTTGTCCCGTGCAGAGGCCAGTTAGATATAGGACCCATCAGTTTAAGTTTCCTTTAGGTTAGACAGAAGTAAATGTAGCAGGTCAGTGTAAAGGCAGGATTAGGTTTTCTTCCATTCCAGGAATGTTGACTCTGGTGATCTTTCTCCTTTTTGGGAGGAAAAAGATGGATGCATGACTGAAATAAAGCTTTATTGTGCAATTAAGACCCCATCAATTAAAATGTAGACTAATTACCTTTAAAGCATTAGGTGGCTAGCACGCTAGTGTGCTAACAGTGAAAATAAACTGTAAAACAACTGAAAAAAGACTGCACTTGCACTGCTGCCCTCCTCATTCTTATAAACCTCGTGCTACAGGACATTTTCTCATCTCCACTCAGTTTTCTCCTTTTTGTGCCACAGTGAGGTCATACGACAGAGAAGTACAACCTGATTGGTCGCCTTATGTGCGTTCTAAGTGCTGATTTGCCCAGATGTACAACCTTATAAAACCCAGTAAGAGTTCAATTTGTGAGATAGAACTTTTTTTTTTTACCTCAATAAGAAGTCCAGAAATGCATTAAACTTGAAAAAAAAACACCTCACATGATGTTTATAGGTTGTCACAGAAATTTGACAAAATGGTCAGATGGAACCTTTTCATTCTAAGGGGATGATGCCGATATATGTGTAGGACTTGATGACAAACATTACTAACTGAGATTTTAATTGAATTTAAATGCATTTTGTGTTTAAAAATGATTTTGTCACATCGATTTTCTGCAAAGCAAATTCAGCTTCCCCCGATGTGTCTTAATTAGACTCGGATTTGGTCAGATTTAGTGCATCATGCTAATTAAAGCGCTGTTGGTCCTGGGAAGCAGACTCAGATCGAGTCTCTGGTGTCGTCGTTCCTCTGGTCACAGGATCACCGTCTGGCTGCTGTGAAACACCTGATTAGAAGCCGCTCCGTTTATACACCGTACGAATGAATGGGACTCGCTCTCGTCTCAGTCCAGACACGGTCTGCGCTCCGCGTAGAGCCTCCGTCCATGAGGTCACAGGTTCAATTCCCACAGCAGCAGCAGCAACTGTGTCCCGCGTGTCCTGTCCCGGAGCGAGACGGCGGTTTCTTTATCGCTGCAAATCCATCGGCTTCGTGACTGAAATGTTAAAGTGTGAACGCTCTGACTTGGACCGGAACAGTTCTCCTCCAGGCCTGCCTTCATTTAACATGACTGATGTTCTTTAATACAAAATGCTGCAGACACTTGGTGTTCAGGGCTCAATATTTCAAAAGCATGACGCTATATATCACCTGAAATGCCACCTTCAGTGGTATTTCCATACATTAAGGCTTCTTCTGTGTCACTGTGGCCGCAGCATGTAAACTCTTCTGTAAGAACAAGAAGGCTCAGATCAGCCAGTGCCCTCTTCAAATATAGTTTGGAATGATTTATAAGTCAACTTGAAATATATATTTGTGCTCAACAATTAAATGAAATTGAATGAAAGCTTATCAGTTGATTGATAATACTCTCTGCTCCTTTGTATTTTTTTTGTTTTAAAATTTGCAAATGTGTATTTTAGAGAAGCAGGAAGCAGGAAGTGTGTCAGCACCTGTCAGTGTCGAGGTGCTGAGTGTCACCGTCACGCTGACAAACTGGGAGACTGACAGTTTGGAGCAGCAGTTTGTTTTGATACGGATCATTTTCGTGCAATATCATGTGATATATGGGCCATTCCTTGGCAAAGTTCTCTGGGGGGGGGGCAGTAAAGCAAATGGAGGTCACAAGTCACAAGTTCTTCAAATGTAGACAGTCTTAACTTGAGGAAAGACATCAGGTAATTGAAGGATTTGGAATGCAGATGATATATGAAGAGCATCAATTAGTAATCTGAGGAATAATAAACAGTTGACCGTTAAATAAGTAAGAGAGAAAAGTAATGCCCTCCTGCTTTCTGTCATAGCAGCATGAAACTTTAACAGTTCTGACCGATAAGATCTTAATGCAGAAAAAAAACAAACACATTGTGCTCTCTAACCCTTCAAACTGCCCATACTGTGTCACCCACACCTCCACAAGACGCTGCCTCTCCCACATTTCTTATTCAGCCTTGGAACACTGGCACATCTGCACCACAAAGGGTTAAAGTGAGGGAGCATGAGTTGTGCGTTTGTGTGTGAATGCAGTGGCTGAGGATTTTGAGTCCACGTTGATAGCAGGAAGGTGTGAAGAGGAAGGCTATTATCGCAGTGTGAAGTGGGAAACAGTGATTGGCCACTCTGCCACTTCCCCATTGACCCCCATTATAGCTGCATTAACAGGCATCCGGGGGGATTAGATTGTCATCACATTGTGAAAACACATGCAGCTAGAAATGCACCCAGGAGGCACCGGAGCCTCTCACATAATGACAAAGTTTTCTGCAGCGGAAGCTGTTTGCCTCCAAAACTTTCAAACTTTCTGAAGTAAACAGAGTAAATCTGTGAAGACGGTGATTGACGAGACATTATCATCTGTCCAATGCAGTGAAATATTCAAGACATTTCCTCTGATCCTGCGGTTCAGATGTGGAGCTCTGGCTCGTAGCTCATTGAGCCACAGATTCAGTTAAAGTTTCTCTCTTTACACATGTAAACCTGCACCAACTAAAGCAAAGCAGCACCAGTGGCTTTCAGTACAGTTGCAAAATGGAAGCTGATCTTGTTCTTACTTGTAGCTGCTGTTTTCTTTGTGTTTTCCAGGTTTACAGCGTGTGCCACCTGCATGCTAAAATAAAATATTGTTCCCAGAAATGATGCTTATATACCACTAAATGGTTGTGTCTGTTTGGAGGGAACACAGATGCTCTTTCACTGTGTGAGCTGTTACATTTTGGAAGGGCACAGGAGATGATAGGAACATGGACAGGGTGGGAGGTGGGTTTATAGAGCTCAGGGATTAGACACATGAGAGCAGCATCACACATGTTGCCTTTACTTCACCTTCACAAAAAACTAAATTCTACATTTGAACACTGCAACTGCCTTCGCTGTTCCTCGGTGCAGAGTCAGTAGTCCGCTTCCTGCATTCCCAGTGTACCTGAATGGTCATGTGATATGTGTTTTGAGGTGTGATTGTATGGACGGAGAGATTATCTCTGGTACGGTCGTCTGGACCGAGATCGTTTTTGTGGATTCATCCTTTGCTGCTGCTGCGCAGATGAATGCGGCTATCAACAACCAAATGCTTGATTTTAAAGATTTTAAAAATGTATTTCTGTTTTTCTGTCCAAGCAGCACATAAACAAGCAGCCGTCCAAGTATGAGTTAGGAAGGTATTTGATTTTTAGGGTGATACCTGGTTGATGTACACTTTGTAAAAACCACAAGCCTCACTGCTCCATCTGTGTTAGGATCCCAACATCACTGCAGCAGCACCGTTTTTTTTTTATTTTATAACCAGAGTGTTGACAAAAAAGGAATAGAAGAAGTTTTGAAGGGGAGAGAAAATCTAGTTTGTGCCAGCGTAAATGTGACTGAGGCCACAGTGATTCAGACTGTTGGAGAGCCATCTCTAAAGACTTACTTTTTCAGAAGAGCAGCTTCTTCAACAGGTTAGATCTGGGGAGGAGCTTCTGGCATCTGTTCACCTGTTTTACATTAGTGACACGGTGTGACCTCGTTTGTTCTTCTCCTTTTCAAAATGTGACTTGAGAGCGAGCTGAAGGGAATGACTGCTCTCTGTTCTAATGATTGAAAAGAGATGAGTTCAGGACTGAAGACAGACAGACAGGACAAACAGAGAGATACAATAAGACGAAGAGACAGACAGAGAAAGATCATGAAAGAGAGAAAGAGAGATGAGCAATAGAGAGCGAAAACAAAAAAAATAAGTCAGAATGAATGCGACACAGATGGGAGGAAGGTGAATGAAAGAATTAAAATGAAAGGGAGAGAGAGAGAGGGGCATGAACAACATCATGAAAGAGAAACAACAAAGACAGACAGACCAGAAAAGAAAGAAAGACTGAGAGGAATAAAGAACAGTAAAAGAGGCAGACAAGGGAGGTAAAACAAGACAGACAGAGGTAAAGGAGGCAGACAGAGAGAAACAGAAGAGAGGAAGAAGAAGACAGATAAAAAGAAAGAAGAAAAGCGATGAAAAGGAAGGAGACGGACGAGAGGAAAAACCAGACAGTGTCACAGACAGACAGAGCTGGAGAGCGAAAGGCAGAGACAGAGAGACGATTCGCAATCAGCTCATGTCTGCACCACTCCTCCTCTTCCGTCCATCCTCAACACCTTCTTCTTCTTCTTCCTCCCACCCCTCCCACCATTTTGTCGTTCCCCTCTGTCTGATGCTGTTCCAACACCTCAGGGCTTCAGCCTCACATCCACCATCCAACACACTAATGCTCCTCTGCTGCAGCAGCAGCGTAATCAGCCGCCAAGAAAAAAAAAAATCAAGCCAAAATAAAGAGAAACTGAAACAAAGGCGGCCACAGTGGAGCTCTGTCTCGTGTGGCAACATGAGAATCTGCTCCACACCCACATTTATTAATATTATAACATCTGCTTAAAGCCAGTGTGTTGAGGACTTTTATTCTTCGGTGAATCACTGTTAGATTAATCCTTAAATCCTGGATTAATGACTGTAAACCACCGAATCAATGGCTGGGATGATCAGTTACAGCTGTATTATCTGAGCTACGTTTTCTCAGACTGCATTTCCCATCAGCCCCATTGTTTCTTGTGCCACCTGTCCACTCCCTGAAACCTTTGGCTGAATCCAAGCGTTCGGTTTTCTCCACTCTATAGATCTGTACTGGAACAGAGAGTCGACCTGAAACCAAGTAGCTGTGAAACGGAGCTCCTTCCTCTGGCTGCTCTCTGTAGTACCTGAGGATGCCCATAGCCTCTTCTATGCCGCTGCCCTTCTTCCAGTTATTAGCGGGACTAGTGCTAACAGTTGTTTCTCAGCACTGGAATGATACATCTGTGTATCTTTGTTGCTGTTTCAGAAAGTCAGCCAAGCACAGCGCAAATCGCATCCTGTCTAAAAGCCCCATTATTTGATAAAGTCATAAGGTGAACATTGGACAGGTGCAAGGGGAGGGGCTTTCAGATGATGCTAGATCACCTGCACCTGGAGCATATTGGTGCCACGATTGATTTTGGGCTGTCCACATCCACAATTCATCAGGTCGAGAGGGGGCCTTGCACGGTTAAGAAGTCCCATCTTTGCACATTTCATTACTCGATGTAATGACAGCAAACACTTCAGCTGAGTTAAAACCGAGTCAGACTTTGAAAAGATTACAGCTGAGGAGTAAGGAGACTAATGACTGCATTTTTATCACTGACAATTTCAGATCATTTCAAACAAATAACAGCAAAAAAAAGATGAGAGTAGAGAATGTTGTAATCAAATAAACCAGAGCAGAACATTAGAGAGCAGACTCTACTGTTCTATGTGAAGTATGTTGATGAACATCAGTGGCTGAATTATTAATAAGCAGAATGTTAGATCCAGAGCTTTGTAATCTCTGTTCAAATTCAGCTGCTAGAGTGAGTTTCCAAGCGGTCTGAGCAAGCCTGTCGCTGCACCAATGAACGCTGTTGATCATCTGTTGTGACTGCAAACACAAACTCATTATATGTATATGTGGACCCAAAGAGTCCAACATATGTTAAAGAAGCCACTGATGTAGTGGACCCTGGAAGAGAAATCATTCTATTACAGCAGGAAAACAAAGTGCGAACAACTGCAGGAGGCCAAACACACGTGTTCGCTTCGTCGTCACTGAGACTAACTCATGTCCATTTTCAACCTACTGAATAACACTTTGATTCTAATAGTGCCTGATAAATAAAAGCGTGTAGCTGTCTGTGTGTGTGTTTCTATCTTTAGGCTACTAGAAGGCAGAGTAAATGAGCTGAGTGCGTCAGAGCTAACAGGCTACCAGTGATTTAAAGCTCAGAGTAGTAAACAAGAGTCAGTGCAACACTCAGGCGGGAGAAAGCTCCATGTGGTCAGCAGCCTGGCAGCAACATCACCACTCAGTAAACCTGTCAGTGACAGCGTTAACCGGCGCTTTAGGTCAACGGTCACTCATGCTGCAGGAGAGTCAAAGAGCTCGCCAGGTCGTTCTCACCTGCAGGACTGATATTTGCAAGTCAGACTGATCACATGTCACAGTTTGTTTGCCATAAAGTTCATAAAACATTTTCCTATTCAACAACAGCAGTGCCAAAAAATGAGGTGCGTGCTCATTGCAGTGAATCTGACACAGAGTGATGTTTTATTGCTTTGCAGCAAATGGACAATCCTGCATTTATTTTGTTTGTTTTACCACAGTGGAATGCCATCTAAAGCAATATTAAATACATAAATGAATAAATACAGCTATGAAATGAATCCTGAAATAATTAAATTAGGTAATAAATGTAGATAGATAAATATATACATTTAAATATAAATTGCATAAGTGAGTCAATAAATAAATACCTATATAAATGAGTAAATAAATGAATAAATTAGCAGTTTACATTTTTCCACACACATTTTTCCAGGCTGTTGTCTGCCTTAACATGGCTGTGCTGTTAACACAGTCACTGAGTATACTAACCAGCCAGCCAGTCTGTCAGTGGAACAATCAGTAAATCAGTCAGTCACCTAACTTCGAGAGATAATAGGAGTAAGTCATCCAATCAGTCAGTAAGTCAGTCAGCCATCCCGTCTCCCAGGCAGCGAAGCAGCCAGTATAGCCAGCGAGCCAATATGGCAGCCAGTCAACCAGCAAGTCATCCAGTCGGTCAGTCAGTTGTGGCAACAACACAGTGAGATTATCTGGAGCATGTGATGTATGTGTTTACACCTCGCTCTCTCTCTGTCTATCTGAATGTGCTTTCCTCCCTCGCTCGCCCCTGTGTGCGGCTGTCTCTCCACCTGAGTGCCTCTCTGTCTGCATCTCTCTGCCTCCTTCAGTCTGACTCACTCTCTCACCTTCTCCTCTGAGAGAGTGTGACTGTGTTCACTAAACGTCTGGACGCTCCACAGTTTCTCACTGTTGAAAGTCGGCTACTCCGCATGGGTGTGTGACTCATAGTGTGTGATTCATTGATCTGCTGATTCATTCATTAAATTCTCTACAGGTGTTACAACCAAGGAGTGTTTAAAGGACAACAAAGTCCATGTGCAGACCCACACCAACAAGCTGTTCCTACTAACATGTACTGCGTGTGTATCAAAGTCTGATATATCTAATTCCTCATGAGCCATTAAGCTCCACTGTTTCCACAAACTATTCAAACTCATCAATGAGCCTCACTGTTGCACTGGTTGGCATGTTCCCTCAGCACCATGAACAAACACACTGTAGTTTATTCTGACTCAATCCCACACACACCATCCTGCTGCCAAAATACTCACTAAAGCACCAAATGTGAATCCGCTGATGAAAATAGTCCCCAACAAATGCATTATTTGCTCCTGTTTGGGTAACCTGAACCACAAGAGCAACAAGAGCATTTAGTGGATGAGTGTAGAAAATGCATAAACTCACAAACACGCTTCAAACCCATCAGTGCTGTCATCAGTTCTTCATATTTTCAACAGCTAAAGAACCCGTTCTCAGCAAGGAAAACTTCTCTTTGTCTTTGGTAGTCTAGAACCAAGAACCATGACGTCAGGGGCTCAAACTTTGTGACCACTGTGTTTGAAAAACCAGAGCTAATGTAGCATCGAGTCTCCCCAATCCAAAGAAGAAAACCAGAGCTTTTCAGTATGGACATAAAATCAAAGCAAAACACTTGAGACAATGTAGTCTGCCATTGTTGTTGTTGTGCTTGGAGCTAGTGTTGCTGGGTAAGCAGAGATGTATACGGATGAATACAGTGATGTATACAGATGATGCCACTAAGGAAAAGCAAGCCAGTTCTTAGAAGCTTCACAAATAAAACCAATTTCAAAACTGGCACAAGCAGCAGCCCAGAACTAACGCGAGGTTAATGGTGGAGAGGGGTAAAAGAGTAGGATACTATTCAGCCTTTCAAAACAATTGTGTAATGTCCTCTGTAGGTCTAGATGATCTTTCAATTCTGAAAAAAATAACCCTGTTGATGTCACAGTGATATCATCAGGGTGGGCTTGGAGACTACATATTTTTAACAGAAAGCTTACAAATGTATGCCTTATGGGAAATGTAGGATTCACTGTTTTCAGAACTAGATCCTCATTTGGGACAACACTAAGATGCTTCAGTACTATTAATGGTGAGGCCAGATCTATATACACCAGTGTTTGTGACTGACTGCCTGAGTGATATAGTTAAGTGATCAAGTTACACCTTTGGTTAGCTGGCCAAGTGTTGGAGTTTCCTCATTGGCCGGTAAATGTGATCAGTTTTATTGTGAATTCAGCTGTACTAAAATACGGAGAGGAGGAGATGTCAATTGTTTACAGTTTAACTACATCCTCAAGTTTGCACATTGATGACCAAGTTGCTTAAATAACATGTTTGAGCTGGATGAGACTGTCAAACAAAAAATGATTTTAAATACGTGGACAACTATCAGCTCAGGGCTGTTGAAATTAATGCTGCAGCTGATGAAAGTGAAGCAGCCAACTCCTGACAGTATAAACAGCTTTAAGGATCCAAGGCCGTCTCACTGCTGCCGTCTGCTGCAAGGTTTGCATCCCCAAAACCTCCATTCTGCCATTTCAATTAAAAAGAAAAAGGAGGAGTGTGTGTCCCACATCAGATCACAAATGAATTTTGGAAGTGTGACTGATTAGGAAACATCATAATTGCATTGCATTTCCCACTGAGATTCTCTATTATGTTACTCTTCATTCCCCATTCACTGCACAGTCTAGACCAGACTAATTGAGTGTCTATGGTGTTGATTCAAACTATCAACCATCTGTGCCTCTTCCTCTCTCTCTCTCCCTCTGCCCATTTTCTAATCCCTCTTTCCTCACCCCTGCCACCCCACCCCCACCCCCTGTCTCCCTCTACAGGAGTTTTGAGGACTAGTAGGATGCTGAGTATCTTTTCTCCTTGCCACTGTTCTCCACCCTGCTCTCCATGACCTGAGAGCGCCACCACAGCGGGAGGAACGAAACACCAGAGAGAGAGAGGAAGAGGAGGGCAGAAGGTCCAGGAAGGAAGGAACACACTTTTTGTTGTTATTGTTTGTTTTCCTTTCTGAAATGGCGGCGACGGAGGCCAACGCTGCACCAGTAGTCCAGGAAGACGGGAAAACCCCTGAGAGCAAGCCGACAGAGGCGGAGCAACCAGCTAAAAATGCCAACGCAAATTCAGAGACTGTCAACAGTGAGGTTGTCGATAAAGATGGCACTGCTGTCAACAGTGAGGTGGTCGATAACAAAGAGACTGTGAATAATGACACTGCGCCGCCAGCGGCGGCGGCTGCAGACACTGAAGAGGGAGGAGAAGCAGCAAGTGGGGAGGTAGCACCTCCTCAGAGCTCAGAAAATGCCTCTTCTACTGAACCCAAGACCTCATTCCTGGACTCGTTCCTCAACAAGAGCGGCCTGGGGAAGGTGATGGGAGGACGGAAGAAGAAAGAGCAGAGCACAGGTGCAGGAGGAGAGGAGAACGCAACTGAGGGTGGGGAGAAAGAGGGAGAGAAAGGAGAGGAGGCCGCAGCAACTGAGGGAGGAGCAGAGGGAGGTGCAGAAGGAGAGGCTGCGATAGAGAAAGCTCCAGAAAATGGAGAGAAGGAAGAGGAGAAGAAAGCAGAGAAGGGCAAACCGGCGGAGGCTAAATCCACGGTTAGAGATCTGATCAGGAAACCCGTGGCGAGGATCTTCTCCCATCGCAGCACTGAGAAGAAGGACGGCACTGCTGCAGAGCCCCAGAAACAAATCAAAGTTCGGTCCAGGTCTCTGGACCGGCTGGAAGATCCCGAAGCACTTAACACCACCGCAGACTCCACCATAGAGGAGGTGGGAGCAGCAGGAGAAGCGGAGGGAGGTGCAGAGGGAGAGCAGAAAGCTTCATCCTCCTCGGCAACCACCAAGCACATGAAGCGCTGGCACTCCTTCAAGAAGCTCATGGCTCAGAAGGCGCACAAGAAGAGCGGGGGAGGAGGAGAGGATGGGAAGGAGGACGGAGTGGACGGAGAAGGAGGCGGTGGAGACTCCTCCACGCTGGACTCCAAGGAGTCGGGGCAGAAGAGGTGGAAGCTGAAACGTTCCTGGACCTTCCAGGGCCTGAAGAGGGACCCGTCCATGGTCGGTATCAGCGGCAAGGCCAAGAGCTCCGACAAAGAGTCTGCTGACAACGCCAAGCCAGAGGAGGCGGCAGCAGGAGGAGAGGAGGGGGGAGAGGAGGCCAAGGCAGAGGGAGGCGAGGAGAAGGAGAAGGCAGAGGGAGATGAGGAGAAGGAGAAGGCGGAGGGAGGTGAGGAGGAGAAGGCGGCGACAGCAGGAGGTGGGACGGTGACGCAACATGCCAACGAGATCTGGACCTCTTTCAAGAAGCGTGTTATCCCCAAGTCCAAACGGGCCAACACAGAGTGCGCCCCCAGCGGGGAGGAGGACGCCGCTGCAGCTGCCACCTCAGGTGAGAGGACTCAAAAAGTCAAACAAATAAACCACAAAGCTATAATGTCTAAGTTATAATGATGAGATTCAAATCCAGGTCCTTGTCACATCTCACACCTTTCATTTGTACCATTGAGGTAAATTTGATTGTTGATTTAAATGGGGAGATTAAGGTAGGTATAGGGGTTATATTCCAGTATAGTATTTTATTATTGTGTTAATATTATTATTATTATTTTTATTATTGTATTTCATCCCATCCTCTACAGCTGTGCTGTGATACCCAGCCAGTTTGGCTTGTGACCCTGAATCAGTGTTTGGTTGGTGCCATTTGTCATCTCGACGTTTTTAATATTTCCACCAAATCCTCTTTACATTTCTCAGATGGCTTCCTTTAAATAACTGTTAGAAGTCCGTATGTTGCAAAAAGTGAGAGGTGCAAAAAATGACAAATTTGTGTGGCAGAGTTATGCTTTTCCTTCTTTCCTGGAGGATTAATCAGCCCACATCACCCTGATTTATCCTTTGGCCCTTTAGATGGATGGATGGATGGATAGATAGACAATTTTATCTCATGGTAGCAGTGTTTGTTTTAAGAAGCAGTTAGGCAGTTTGAAATCATCAGACATCCATTTATGTAACAAAGAAAGCTTGTTGTTCAGTATCATAGTGGTTCCACATGGACACCATTATAACATTCAGGCTTAGAGGCTGATAGCGTGTTTGCTCCCTGTCCAGGGAGCGCAGACAGAAGTCAGTGGCTTGCTAACTCTGGAGGAGGTAATGTAATTGAACATTCTCCCAAATGAAATATTCAACGTCTGATGTGAAATTCAAATCACACTGTAGCTTCAGTCAACAGTAAAGACTAAATTTAGGTTTCTGCTCCTGGCTGCATGAAGAAAATGGTACAGAAACACAGAACCCTGGGCGAAACAAGAGTGTGTCTAAGGCTCACTGCTACTGGTTTTCAATGGAGGATACCTAGATTCTCTTAAACAGAGGAGGCTACTTTAAACTCAGTTTAAATGCATCTTCTTTTAAAAGAATGTGAAGAGAAAACATAAGTGAGATACTGACTCTGCCCCAGAGTCGCTTCAAAGCAGATAAAAATACATAGGCTTAGTTGTTGCATTGCAAATAGTATGTTTTCTAATTTTAACTGAAAGTCTGAGTTAAGATTTCCATAAAATAAAAACAGTTGCACAAAACAACCATAAGTCTCCTGCTTAAGGTTTCCTCCAATGAGCTATTTGTAAGTTTGCTATTGCTACATAGCTAATGTTAGCATTAGCAGCTGTTTACTCACCAGTCTGGAAGAAACATTGAGTTCAGTATCAAACTTCAGTCCTTTACTCACCAACAGCTGTCTCCACAGGTGGAAAGCAACACCAATGTTAACTCTTGTCTCTATCACGTCTTTTCTTCTACTGAAGGTAGCATGCTAACCAGCTAGCCCCAACCGGTCTCATCACTCTCTGATAGCGGCTCACTGTAGCCTCCAGTCTGCCCTGAAGACATAGGTGCTCAGAGGACCTATTATAACCTCGTCTTGTAAATGTAATAAAGGCTGAAGCTCTTGTCGAGCGACGATCACCACCACCTGCTACCAGCAAGAAACCACATCCCATGGTTAAAATGTCGACTTAAGTATTTAAGGTTTTCTCCTTATCTTAGTCTTAGACTTCAGGAATCAATTAAAGTTAGTAAAATCATTGCACAAAAGTTCTGAGTGAACAAAGTAAGGAAAAAATTAAAGGTAGGCTACCTCCAACTGAATCTGAACATGGCTGAGTTCATAGTCATAAATTAAGAAAATGAACGCATCCCAAGAAGAGTGTGCTTAGACCGGGAGAAACCCTTAATGATGAGTTGATTTTACATTACATGTTTGACCAGCAGTCAGTTTATGTTGGTCCAACAGTCCAGAGGTGGATCCCTCATCTCTCTGCAGCTTAATGATTGCTCCACGGTTTTATGCCAGATGATCTTTCTGGTCAGGTGTAGTCGAGGTATTTCATTTCCACAGACCATCTGCTGAACACCGTGGCAAAGTTTCCATCAAAACAACAAGAAGTGCTAATGGCAGCAAATCAACGGTCTCCAGTAGAACAGTAGAATTTTACCACTGTAAAATATTTTTCCTTAACTAAGGAAACCTTTTAAAAGGTTCTGTGCAACACCCATAAGTAACTCCCTCAACTAAAGAGAAATTAAACCTTAAGTGCCATACTTAAGTAGAAAATTTAAGGTATTCTGTATAACCGTCTTCACCAGAAGCTGTCAAATTTAACCGGTACTATGTGGGGCCCTAACCACAGCTAAAAGGATTGTGATCCCAGATAGTTGTCAAAGAAGAATCAAGCCAGCATTAAATATAGTATATAGTATAAATCACACACACCTTATGAATTAATTAATTTAATCCTGATGATCAGTCATTCTGCAGGGGGAAGTGCAGATTTTCTAGAGGTGATCATTGAAAATCTGATTATCGAGATGGAAGCATTAACCATGAACTCTCTTCTCCCGTCCAGGTGAGGAAGGAGCAGCAGAGGAGGGCAAAGACAGCAAAGATGGCAAGTCAGCCAAGGCCAAGCGCTCACATTTTGGCCGTGCAGTTTCCCTGAAGAACTTCATCCTGCGAAAGGGCAAGTCCACCAGTGTGGACCTGGGCGAGGGCACCAAGGAAGAGGAGGAGGCTGCAGAGGGAGGAGAGGGAGGAGAAGCAGCGGAGGAAGGAGGCGCCGACAATGAAGCCCCCGCAGCGAACGAGGAGACCAACGACAAAGATGTAGCTGAGCCTGAGAAAACGGCGGCAGAGGAGAGCGGAGGTGAGGCAGTCACGGAGGCGGAGAAGACGCCGGCTGAGGCTCCAGTGACCAACGGGGAGAACGGCTGCTCCAATGGCGTGGCAGAGGAGAACGCCACACACAATCACCAGGAGGAGGAGAAGACGACAGGGAGCAGCCCCGTGAAGAAGAGCAAGGAGACAGGGGGAGTAAAAGAGGAGGCCAATGCCAAGATCATCAACGCCACGGCAGCTGTGAACAGCGGTGAGTTAGAGCGCGCCGACCGGGACTTTGACGAGCCACAAAACAGCAGCAGCAGCAAAGACGGAGATACTAACAACAGACAACAACATCAAGCACCAGCACTAACAAACGATAGCAGTAAACAAACTAAAACCAGCTGTCGACAACCTGAGCTAGCATTAGCCATTACCAGGCAGGAGCAGGAGGAGGGGGAGGGAGGGGAGGAGGCAGAGTCTCCACAAAATGGAGGCTGTCATGATGGCGCAGAGTCATGTGAGCAGGCAGAGAGGGAGGGGAAGGAGGAGGAGGAGGAGGAGGAGGAGGAGGAAGATGTGGAGGAGGAGATGAGGAAGCGGGATCTGCGCGAGGCAGCAATGGCCATCGTTCAGAACGTGATGTCAGCAGCAACTGACCAATTAGAGAGGGAGCTGTGTGTCGACAATGGTTTAAATGGATGTTATGATGCCGACGTTAGGTACTGAGAACACACGCGCGCGTTTATGCACAGGTTAACACGTGTCTATGGAAATACACTTAAATGTGCCAAATTTTAAAGTTACACCTATTAGCACAGGCTAGTACACGTATACGCATGCAAGTTACACAGTAAAGCCACTGTATATGCAGAACCACATATACACAGGCATGTCAACTTCCCTGGGTGATTGCATGACAGATATTGCAGTTATTCATAAATCCCTTTAAAGAAAATGTAGTGTAGCTGTTACATAAGTGTTTGTTCACCCCTAAATAACCTGTGAGTATCTGATAGAAGAGAGAGAGAGAGAGAGACAGAGAGAGAAGCCTCTGTCTTTTATTGACTGTCATCTAATTTCATTATAATATCAAGTTCATGAACAGCCAAACAACAAAACCATTTAACAATAACAAGGACTCAGGTGGTGAGCGCAGATTCCCAGGGCAGCTACGGTTGGACGCTGACTGTTCATGAACTTGTGTGAACATATAAATGTCAGATTAGCGGCTACATGTTACAGCCTGTCACAGCCCCCAGCGGTCCTTTAAATGGAGCATCTGCAATAACACCGTTGATTTTAGCTTTTATTTGATGCAATTGTGGTCAATTGTGAACCACATGAGGGAATATGATGGTGGGGATTTTACATCTCCGGACATTTGAAGTTTTCTTTCTGCATCTAGAGGTGGTCTGCCGAGCGCAATCGCTCCTTTAAAGCCACCGCTTCACTTCTCGTTCGCAGCGTTTCACACGTCCTCACCGGGGAGCCGCTTGGAGCTCCTGGACACTGGACATGAAGTGCCTGTGAACCAGAAGGTGCTCTGTTCTCTCCTCCATTATTTATCAGTCCCAGCCTCCTCTTCCTCCTCCTCCTCCTCCATTCAAAATGCTATGTGAGGCTCAGTGTCCAGCAAGCGCTTCGCTTTGATCTCGCACAGCGCAGCAGATGCTTGCAGAGAGCGCAGAGGCTCCTGCTGCTGCCACGCGATTTACCGGAAGCCTCTTTGAAGCTCAAACTCTTTTTCTAAAATTGAACTCCGTTTAACACCCAGTGTTTGGCAAACTGGGGCCTGAAACCGAGCCAAGCTCGCTGCGTTATCAGGAAGACGCACCAGTGATTGCTTTTTAAAAATAATAACATTCAGTACAAGCACATCAGACACACCACCAGATGTCCATCACTAAATGAGATGATAGAGTAACTTTTAAGATATTGTTTTAGATCGATGAAGATGGGACACTACGCGGGGTAGCTATGGAAACATTAAAATGTGAGTGTTCACATCATTGGACAACTCAAGGCGATCATATGATTGCAAAGTTTGGCATGTGATGGTTTGAAAGGCCATGAGATTATAATATAGCGCTAGATTCATTAAACTTGGGATTGACCTTAAACTACAGACTTATCTCATCATCTGTATTATTAAACACCATGGGAGTTTCCCAGTTGTGATTAGAAAGTGGAAGTTGGCATAAACAATACTTGAAACCTTGTAATTATTTTAATGCTCATATGAAATGAATCCAGCTTTATCGCATACACAGTAAACCGTGGGTGTGCGGCACCTTCCTGATTTACACAACCAAATACACAAACACGCTGCAAATATTCACAACACAATGGAAGTGTTTCCCAGGGGACACAAAAAAGTGATGAACTCGGCTGGGACGCACTCGCATGCATTAACTTCAAAAGTCACAAAGCATTGAACAACAAGTGCATCTCAGCGGGTTCATCACTTTTCAGTGTCCCATCGAAACACTTCTGTTGTGTTGTGAGTATTTGCAGCACGTGTGTTGTTGCAGTGCGCTGAGCTCTCAGGGCCACCACAAGAAAAGCACAAAAAGCTTCACTTACAGCTGAAGCAACTGTGAAACGGACGTCCTCCACTGCTTTTTTAACACGTTGACATACATGTCGCGGATGATCAGACTGAAAACAGCGCTGAGCAGATCACCTGCCTCACAGAGCTTCATACACAAGCTCTATGGCTGTGCGTAACAGTTAGAGATGCTACAGGTCATGGTTACATGAGTGAAAAGTGAACGGGAATGTGGCGGGTTTGGCCTCAACACAGGTGTTCAAACTTAGCTCCATCTCTAACGTCTGCCCTCTGTTAATCCTACAGAATGTCAGAGAGTATTGCTAACAGGCCCTCACACCATTCATTTAGGTTTGAAATTATTTATTGATCCATTTTTACACATTTCATTCTCCTCTCTGAGCAGGGAAGTCTTCCACTCAACACTGAAATAGTTCACTGTGAATTGTTGCTAATGCTATGCTAGCAGATTTTCATTTTTGATTGGACCGGGCGACTCGTCTTTCTGTCTCGTCATCTTCCGTGTCAGTGCAGGATGAGCCCAGTCTGCAGTGACGCCAACATGATCATTATCTCAGGAACATTTTACAAGATGAATGTGTTATCATGGAATGCTTCATGGAAACAGCATTAGTTTCCACAAACACACAGTGTGCTCAGCTTTCAGACCTTACAACTAGTGCAAACGCCAACCACTAAAAAACAGATGCTGCACGGCTCCTTATTCGTTTTTTAAAAAATGATTTTTCCCAAACCAAAGCACAGAGAAAGAGTTTTTATGGAACCGCTTGTGTGAACAGAACATACAGTAAGTGCACTAATACAAAATGGATTAAAACCACCAAAAGCTTCATTGCAGATCCTCCACCTCCCTGTTTTGGCCTCGCTCCTCGCTCCTCCAGCCGCTGCACTGCACGGGCAGCTGACTGCAAACTGTAACTAGCAGTAACTAGCTGTAGCTGAGATAGTTAGGTCTCTGTTTGCTGTGGAAGAGCAAAGCTGGTTTAGCAGACATCAATAGAGTTGAGTCCATCAAAGGATTAGTGGGCAAAATCAAAGTGTCACGGAGCCCCTCCAACAAGCCAGATTAACCAGCCTTCCCTCTCTCTCTCTCTCTCTCTCTCGGTTTTTTTCTTCTCTCTCTGGGGCAAAGAGGCAAGAAAGACAGATTCTATGCAGACAGACAAACGGACAGTTAAGTTATTTATTTGGTTTTAGAGTCGAGACTCTGTGAGGTCTGAGCACAGAGGACAAAGACGAACCAAAAAAAAAAAGGCACAAATACAAGTGTAAGACAGGCAGAGAGACAGACAGACTGTACATCTTCCTGTTGTTTATCATGTGATGATGATCCGCCATAATGTGACGACACTGTGTGATAGTTTTCTCATGAAACTGTTGTTGTTGTTGTTGTTGTTGTCATCGTTTGCTTTGTGTACGTCCTTAACACAGAAATTAACTTAAACTAACTGAACATTAGAGACCAACATCTGTACTAAACCACTAAACACACATACAACATATAACCCCTTTTATATGACTGTTTATTATTATTATCCTTTTTCCAAGACCTATTTTTTAATACATTTTTTCAATCTCTTCTGTTATCATTTTACCAGACAAAAAGGCGGGAAACGTGTGAGGCCACACAAAGAGGATTAGAACTGCCCGGGATTCGCTGAGCAAGGAGCTCTGAGCCCCGCCCCCACCCCGCACCCTACCCCACCTCCCTCAACTCCTCCTCCTCCTCCTCCTTCCTCCCCCTCCTCCTCTCTCCCTTCATCCCTCCTCCTTCCTCCCGAGTAAGTGGAGTAATCACGTGTTAACAGATCACCATGGTGAGAAAGAGAGAGAGAGAGAGAGAGAGAGAGAGAGATTGAGAGAATGAGAGAGATGCAATTTCATGTAACTGAGAATGAAAAAATAATAATTACTCAGAAAGCAATAATTCAAGCCCTCTTTTTCGTCCCCCATCCATCCATCCATCCATCCCTTCATCTCTCTGCCCCCTCCGTCCAATACATGCATACATACAAACAAACATGTACATCCATGTTTTTATTTTTTCTTTGCTTGTCTGTGAGATTTTATATTGTCTACGAGAGAAAAGAAAATGCAGAAAATGTAAAAAATGAAAATCGAGACATTCCACCCACCCCCCCCACCCCACACCACCCCCGGCCGCCCTATTTTACTCCTCGTTGAACTACTTTTAACTCTGCTCTCTGTCTCTGCCGACTCCTGATTGGTGGATTTAAAAACAAAAAAGAAAAAAAGGACTGTTAGTTTTATATTGACGGCCATTTTGGTTTGTAGTCGCCCCTCAACTCCCCCTCGCCCCCCCCCCCCCTTTCCATCCATCCCAGTAGATATTTGACAGTACAGCAGGACCATGTTGCTACAGTATATAAACTGCCCTGAGGACTGCCACTTCCAACCAACACTGCAATGTCTTCAGCTCTGTGGTGTTTAATGTTTTAGACTGTTATAATTGTGTACATGAATTAAAAAAAAAAAAAAGAAAAAACCACCATCGAATATTAAAGTCAAAATGTTTTTTTTTTCTTTTTTCCTGTTTGGTTTGGATTCTTTTTTTTCTTTCTTGTTTCATTTTTTAAAAACACATCTTCTCACTGTTACCGCAGTCTGATGATATGCTGTAATTAAAAAATAATAATAATAATGATGATGTTTTGTTGGTCCAAGTTTTCACATGTCCGCTAGCAAATTGTCGAGAAAAAATAGTACAATAAAAGACTAAAATCTAACAACTAAAGTGCAAGTCATTGTGGGGTTTTCTATTTTTTATCTGGATGATTGAAGTGTTGCATGCAGACGGGCGGGTGCAGGGCGGAGGGACGGGGCAGGGCCGGGCCATTACACTGGAACACCATTGGGCGCTCATTAATCTGTGTATCGATAATCTCATCCTTTTACGTAATGGGCGGAATAATATGAGATTTCTTTGTATTAAAGTAGATCTGTATGTATAATCTGGCAGCAGGCTGCTGGTGTTTCATGTAGACAGGCGGGGACGTCCATATGCCAGCCACACCACTGCTGTTAACACCACCTTCACACATTCACATAAAAACACACTGACTTTTCACCATAGTCACAACATAGTTAAGTGCATTTAAAAAACAGCTTTGTGTGCTTTTGGTCCTATGGATCTGCCAAGGCCCCTGATTGTCCCAGTTACAGGAAATCACTGTTTTTGCAGCAGATGGTTATTTTCAACCACTGGTTCCAACCTGGGGGTCAGGGCAACACAAAGGGCCACAGAATAAATCTGCAGGGCTACTACATGATTAACAAGATGGAAAACATCTTTTCTGCTTTTATTACACAACTAATTAACACTAATTAACAATCTTCATGAGTTGTGATTAAACATGGCTTCTCTTACAAGCCAAAAAGGTTGAGAGCCACAAGACCATTGAAAGCATAGTTAGCTTTCAACAGTTTAGGGAGGGTCCATTTGAATCCTAAATTAGTCACCCAGACTAATTTTAGGTTGTTATTTGACCTTCAGTTTGAGGGGTTTGGTGACAAGGAGATTTTTAGCATGTCACAAAGTTAGGTCTTCTGTCTGCAGATAGATTTCTCACATGGCTTCCGTCATAAACATTGTTAGAATGACAGTTAGAGGTGGGGTTATATGAGGATAAGTGACTGTGGATAAGTAGGGGAGACCGGGGATGGTTGTAACATTTTTGCCATTTCTGTCTGTATCTTCAAGTTCTTTTAAGTCAGCGTGTTCAAATGTAATACAAACTAGTTCCATGTGTCTGCTGTTAAATGGTGTGGGTGTTATCTCTGCAACACAATCAGAACATGTCTGTGGTTTAGTCTCAAACACAAGGAGTGAAATGTTACAATTCACCTCATAGTCAGGGTTAGTTGAAACATACCCTTGATGTTGAAAGCTTTTTATTCAACACTTGAAAGTGTGTGTGTGTGTGTGTGTGTGTGTGTGTGTGTGTAGTCATGAACTTGCTAACCTTAACAGCTAACAGCTAAAACATTAGCACTGACAACTAGCATGAAAAAATACTACATAGACTCACAATAAACATGACATACGTTTGAAGAGTTGAACTACAGAGCAGACAGTGCTGTTACAACAAACAAAAAAAAACTTTCCCACCTCAAAATGAGTTTTTTCCCTCTGAAGCTGTCCTGTGTCTGGTGTCTGCCACAAATCAGACAACCATGCTACAACCATCCCCGGTCTCCCCTACTTCATACAACCCCACGTCAGATAACCCGAACTATCACTTTAAACCGTAGTGAAGCTCTCTGTTTCATTGTGTTTACATCTGGTTCCCGACTTTTTATCTTGTGACTCTTAAAATGAAGTTTTGGTTACTTGCATTTTTTTTTTAAATCTGATTTTTCATTTGAAACTTTTCTAGAACCCCAGAGAGGTCAAATGATTCAGTATTTAATAATGTTTTGGTATAGTAAGCTATGTCTCTTCTTCTTTCTTAATAATCATCTCACACCTCTCAGATGTGGAAGCGTCCCGACCACCTGACTGCACATACTTGTTTTTTCTCTTCTGTTTCCATTCAAAGAACTGCAGCTGCTCAAAGTAACACTGTCCATCTTTTGTCAACACATGTGAGGACGGGTTCATCTTGTTACCTTTTGGTAAGGTCAAAGGTAACAGCTCACATATGGCTGAAGTGTTCATTTGAGCTGTGTTTTTTCCCACTTATTTTCCAGATAAACTTAAAGGATCTGAAAGAAACCTTTGAGTTGAACACGGGAGCTTTCACGTTACCCGACACCATCAAAAATCACAAAGAGTTTGAGCAGGAGTTTCCTTCTCTGAGCTACAGAAACCTGGAGTCTTTGTGTTTGAAAAGTCATCTGAAAGTGAAGTTGTGTATAGTGACAGTGGTGAGAAAAAAGCCTGCGAGCCAGTCTGCTTCACAATTGATGCTCAGAAGGGAAGAAAAACAAAAAGCGGAAAGATTGAGGAAAAAATTTCTTTTCATTTAACATGGTGGGAAAAAAGAAACAGAGACAAAGACATTTTAACTTTAGTAACACCTTACGTGTATCGAAAATAACTAATAATAAGTTTTGGCCATTGGGTGGAAGGTTTTTTTAAGTAAGAATAGAAATATAAAAGGTAAAGTTACTTTTTTTTTCCGCTCAAAGGAAATCTATCATTTCTGCTGCACAACTGTTTGTGTATTTGCTGCTCAGACTAACAGATCCTGGGTGATATGAGAGCAAAGCATCATTATTGAGATCATGTCTGGTGCTCAGTGGGGAAGCATCCTGTCAACGTGTCCTTGAGCTAAACGCTGAACTTGTTCACTGCAGTGTAAGCAGATCTGAATGTGAGCTGCTGACACACCATTGAAATGCACAAGGGAAACTGCAGGACATGTGAAGCAAACGTGAGATCTTAAATCAAAATGTGAGCACGTCCAGGAAGAGTGGGAGAGAGGTCACACAGAGGTCAGAGCACAGACAGACAGCGAAGCGTCGCAGTGATGTGGGTAAAACCTGCGCTGGTAGGTACAAGGACAGAGTTTACCTTTTGTTTTATCAAGCAAAACATAATTAAAAACCGAGTACTAACTCGATCTCACCCTGTGGTTTTTCAACTGAGTGCATTTGCTCAGTAGAAATTTGAGGTATGTACACTTTATACTTCACATTTCAGAGGTGTATTTATTCGCACCTTTTACTCCACTACCTCTATCTGACAGCTGTGATATGATGATCTTATAAAAGATGATGCATTGTGGTACCCCGGTGGCTCACCTGGTTGAGTGCGTACCACATAGGCTTAGTCCTAACCACAGCAGCCAGGGGTTCAAATGCAGCCTTTGCTGCATGTCATCCCTCTCTCTCTCTCCCCAGTCTTCCTGTCCTCTGTCTCTCTCTCACTGTCTCTATCACAATAAAGGCAAAAATGCCAAAAAAAAGATGATGCATTGTAACAGATTAAGCTACACGGCTTTATTCTATATAAAAAAAAGTCTTCAACTGGAACAACCACAGGTGGTTTTTTTTAACCCTCTCATACAACCCATATAGGAGAGTCTCCTGAAATAAGGGCCCTATGGTGGCAGGCGTAAGGGACCTTCGTCGCCATGGTTACTATACATACTAAATGTCTAGTCGGTCTGTGGTTAGGTTAGGAAAAGATGGTGATTTTGGGTTGAAATAAGTACTTCCTCAATATTAGACAATCTTTGTTGTCATGGTTACAATAATAACAATGTGGTTGACTGTTGAACGGTCATGGATAATTATAAACAAAGATAAACAGCTGGTTTCAACATGGGAATAGAACAGCGCTCTCCTCCGTCATATTCCATCATCACCACACCTCTCCTGACGTGGACTTTGCTCTCTTTTATACACGTCACCGGCACTTTTCCCTTTGCTCCTGTAATAATCACTACGACCACTAAATGTTGCCTAGCAACAAAATGTAACAATGGGTCATAAAGACCTGCTGCACAAAACGAACTATGGGCTCATTGTGAAATGCTGCTTACAAATGAATGCATCAGCGATAATAGCATCATAATATACCATACAATAATATAACTCTCAGAGGAGATTTTTATACATGAGTACCTTTAGGCACTCCAGTATCCAGCAGAACTGTGCTGCTGGACTTTTAACTAAAACAAAGCAGAGAGATCATAGCACTCCAGTTTAGCTTCATCCACTGGCTCCCAGTTTTTTTAGAAAAGATTTTAAGGTCCTTTTACCTGTTTTCAAAGCTCTTCACTGATTGGGACAGACTGCGGATTCTCAGTCATTTTATAATCCTTCACGAGCTCTCAGATCTTCTAGCTGCCAGACTTTTAAATACACAATTTTACGCACAAGAAACAAGCAGTGCAGCTTTTTTTTTTTTTTAAAACTATGCTCGCAAAACTTATGGAAGAGCGTTATAAGAAGATGCTCAGTGAATATTTTTAAATGACTGAAAAACATTTATCATCTACTCTCTTTCTATTGTTTTACTTTTATTGTCCTCCAATTCACCCTCATTTTTATTTTGATTTTTTTTTATTGAAAAGCACTTTGAGCTACATCTCCTGTATGAAAAATGCTGTATAAATATTAATTATTATTATTGTCCTTACTTGCTAAATAACTCACTGTCCCTCATGGGGTCCACGGGCCGCATGTTGAGACCCAACAGAAGCAGCAATAGCAACACACTCTAGCCGTCTGTAAAATGTGTGGTGACTATAATTCCCTACTGTCGGTTGAAATCTGCAGCATACTGTCTTGCTGTCGGCAAATCTCTGGGATTATGTTATTACACCCGTAATGCAGTGTACAGTAGCTGAGCATGCACACTCACACACACTCACACACACTCACACGCACTTATACACACTACACACACGCAGACGTGCAGACACACACGCACCACACGCACTTATACACACTAACACACAGCAGACGTGCAGCACAACGCACACACACACAAACACACACACACACACACACACACACCACACACATGCACACACCACACAGCAGCACGCACATGAAAACACACACACACGCACACACACGTGCACCCACACACACACACACACACACACACACACCACACACACACACACACACACACACACACACACACAGGAACCTCAGGAAAACAAATGCTTTGTCATTTAAAGATGTTTTTAATGGAAAAACAGGGATAATCACATCAGGTCTGACGAGTGTAAATGACAGCAGTGATACCTAGAACAACCTGGAGCTTTCTGCATTACACTGGAAACAGCTGATAATGAGAATATAAGAGCCGTTAGTCCATCTTTGTCTTTCATTGGGTTGCAGTTGAGGTCAAAGAAAGGGAAAGAGGAGGAACAGATGGATTACATGTCAGGATTATAACGTAAGGCACCAGGCTGCTAAATATAGAGTACACCTACACATGCTGGGCTCAGAGGCTTCTGTCTCTATGATTAGATGAAATAACATTAGCAGATTTGAATATGTGAGTTTAGTAAAGTAGACTGACATTTAGGCTGCAGCTGCTATCCTTAGATGACATTTAAAGTCTGCAGATGGAGGATTTGGGGTCAAGTTTAAGACATTTTAAAGCACAGAGATGACGTTAGGAATGAGATGGAGAACAGAATAACACTGGGATGGTGCACACTGGCATGTGCACAGGTAGTTTCAGTAGTATCATTAGAAGTGGGCACTTTATAAATGAAATACCTTCTCGAGCCGCTACTAGTGTCCCCTAGAGGCAGCAAGGTTTTACACTGGCACAATATTGATGATATGTATGTATAATATATATTTGTGTGTGCGTGTGTGTGTGCGTGTGTGTGTGTAAAAAATACATATGGAACCTGTTGAGAATTTGGAAAAATTTCACATATTGGACACATATAATCTAGCTAATAGAAAGAACATGTATGTTTATGCATGCTTGTAGAGGTTACATAATATTCATCCCAAAGCTGTCAATATATGTTGATATTATGTATTGAAGTATAAAATGAATTGAATTAATCATATATAAATATGTAAAGATTTTTAATAAGTATGTTGTTTAGATAAACTAGGCATTCTACTATGTTCTACATATATCTTCATATATCCAGAGGATATATATATAATTTGTGATGAATGGATATATCCCGATAGGTGACATATATGGCAACATCTCTCTTGATATAGGCAACATAAATGTCAGACATGACATTTCTGTAATGCGGAGTAAGAGAAAGTACTTTATTTACATGAAGTCTGTAGGCAGCCCAGCTGGCCGTTTGTATGATTATATTGCTTTTCTACTGCGAGCAGCTCTTCACTGTTGAGCACTTGTCTGAAACGGGCCGTACAGGCAGGAGGTCGAGTGTGTGGAGCTGATAAGGGCACAATCCAATAACAGACTGAGATAAACTGCAAGCTTTTCTGGAGAGTTTGCGTCTGTGGTGTATCCTGGACAAACACACAAAGGGCACGTCAAACACCCAGAGCCCATTTATTTTCTATTACTGTTAACAAGATTTTTATAATTAACTTCTGATTTTATTTTTTACAAACCAAACAGAGACACAGGACTTTATGTAATCTCAGTTTTTTTTTTAATGTCAACATTTGACAACAACAGACAGATGGCAGGGTGAGATGTGAAACCACAAAACTGGAGCAACATTTCACTGAAGAGACCCCTTTTCCAACATGAAACCTCACACCGCGTCTTTCAAATTGATTAACAGCAAAAGTAATTACAAAGGCTTTTCGAAAGACTAATTAGCCGGAGGGATTCCTGCGTCCTCCTCTCAGACTAGAGCTGGACAGTTGGTTCTAAGAGGCTTTGTTCGACGTATAGAGTGATGTTTGGTTTTTTAACCAGTCACCATGAAGG